>NC_089821.1:128778708-129036208 GCF_035046505.1 Tiliqua scincoides | reverse complement strand
ACCATAGTCTTTCGAGACTGAAGGTTGCCAACCATTTTTTTGCACAAAAAAATGACTGATGGCAGCTTGTATTGAAAAATAAAATGATATATACATTAATTGAAAACCAGCAATAAAAACACAGGCACAAATAACTACAAAAGAACAGGAATTCCAGCAAACCCATGTTAAAAATGTCTAAAAACTTGTACCAACAATATAGTCTTCACTGCTCTTCTGAAGGTGAGCAATCGGGCATACATTTTAGAGAGATGATTATTCATAACTCAGAGGCCACAGGTAAGAAGGTACTGTCCCTTGTGGGTACCTACTGCCTCTTGGAAGGCAGGAGAACACAAAGGAGGGATCTTCACAAAGGAATGAAGCTCATGGGGCAGGTTCATACAGGAGGTGGCAGTTCCTTAAATGCCCTGATTCCAGGGAATTTAGAACTTTAAAGGTTAAAATCAGCACCTTGCATTGAGCCCAGAAACAAAATAGCAGCCAATTGAACTGGTACAGGATTAGTATAGAATGATCCAATTTGCTGACCCAAGTTAAAAACATAGCAGCTGTGTTCTGGACCAGTTCAGCATTTGAGACTGCCTTCAAGGATGTAAAGTTAAGTACAATAGTCCAACCTATAAGTTCCTAGAGTAGGAATTACCTGCAACCTGCAGCACAATCCAATTCATATCTACTTAGTAGTGTTACATTGTCAATATTTTATTTCTGTTTATTTCTGCTTAATTCAAAGCCATGCAGGAGACATGCATTTAAACATATGTACTTTTTGCTGGATTCTTGCCTGGAGAGCAAAGGCCGAGACCAGTAACTTGCCTATTTGATAGTATTGATGGCAAAAGACTACAGAACCTCAAGCGGGAAGACCACATTTCTGATCTTGCACTGGAACAATGTAATAACACCTCCCCTCCCCCCCAACACATGAATTTTATAACTGTTCTCAGGAATTCAGTGTTCCAGATTTAAATATAGCTTGTTTGTTGCTTAAATCTTAATGCAGATTTCACACTTCCAAAATGGAAACAGAGTTTTCCCGCTCAAAATCCTGCTGGGACAGCAGCTTTTATAGTTTATGTATGAACTTAGCCACTTCCCTGGACCCCTGAGGGCCCAATCCTATCCAATTTTCCAGTGCCAGTGCATGGGCCAATAGGGCATACGCTGCATCCTGTGGTGGGGAGGCAGTCATAGAGTCCTCCTCAAGGTATGGGAACATTTGTTCACTTATCTCAGGGCTCCATTGCGGCAGCACTGGTGCTGGAAAGTTGGATAGGATTGGGCCCTAAGTTGGGAAAAACATCTTTTGAAAGACAAAGGAAAAGTTTCACACCTCCAAGGGTCCTCATGAACTTCATGATGAAGCTTAATCCTGGAAAAGATCCAGTGGCCATCCAAAGAGCTACATACCGGACCTCTGAGAGAAATTTTACCAGGGGGCAAAAAGTTTCTTTTGGGCCCCTTCCAAAGAGGGAGGGGGTGAAACAGAGTGATGGGGTGGGCAGAATGGGGGCAAAACAGGCAGGGGGAAAGTGGTAACAACCAGAATAGTCTTTGGAGCCCAGGTCTACCAGTCTTCCCAATGCAGAGCTCAGGTCTACCTGCCTGCCCAGCACTGGCAGCTAGATACAATAATACAGAAAACCAAACATACTCCTAAGTCTCTCTAAAATATTTCAAATATAGAAAATCATTGCAGGAGACCAGTATCATTGCATTTAGGCTCACACTAGAATGGAAAGTCCTGTATGGACCAATGTACTTCTGCAGCAGCTGCAGTCCCATAGCTGTGTTGCTGAGCTCCTATACACTCCTTCATGGTAAGCAGATCCACAAGCCAAAGAGATACTGCAACAGGTCAGTTTCCTCCCAGATGCAACACTGTTAAGGAATGTATGCATTCCTGGGCCTGGTGTGTTTGGCTTGTGGCAATAGTTGTCACCATGTGTCCATGGTAATCCCCCCCCCCAGCATCCCACATGGTTGAGATTTGAAAATGGAAGAGCCCAGGAAATTTCTGGGCCTCCTCCTTTGGCTCTTGGGCCCCCTTTCTGACCCTGGGCCTGGGTACAAATTACCCCCTTTACCCCCCTCTCCTACGCCCTGAGCTACAACACCCTGTACTGGACAACAGGACAAATGTAGAACCTTTGGCTAACATGACTTAGGGCACAATCCTAACCCACTTTCCAGCACTGACATAAGGGCAATGCAGCTCCTAGGTAAGGAAACAAGCATTCCCTTACTTTAAGGAGGCCTCCATGAGTGCCCCCCAACTGCAGGATGCAACACTTGTCCTATTGGCACAGCTATGCCAGTGCTGGAAAGTAGGTTAGGATTTGGGCCTAACAGTACAGAACCTCCTGGTTAAGTCACCCCACTTCAGAATCCCACAGGACTGTGTGGTGCAAAAATGAAAACTAGGGCTTCAGGGCCTTATGTTGTTTGTTCTTCATTCCACCATACATATTCTGCCTTGTAGTGTAGATCAGTAAACCACTGGTGCTGTAACAAGTCACTTTGTTTTAGCTTCCATTTGTGAACCACTGTGCCAGCCAGCACCCAAGATGGTTATACAACCCCCAAACCCCTTTCTTTTCTGGTTTTATTCTTTCCCTTTTTCACCAAGCATCTACTGCTGAAGCAAGCATGGCCTGGTGAGCCAAACTTCTTGGACCTCTTCCCTCCCTCTCTATGTACCCATACCTATTCTCTCTCTCCCAAGAAAAGAGGCAACTTGGCTCCCTCGCCCTGCTCCTATCAAGGCTACTGCCTTCCTTGCATGTTAAGGGCTTGCTTTAAAGTCCTCTTTCTGCCTTTGAGACCCCTTTTTATTGGTGTGATCTCCAAGGAGCCAGTTACTGCATCTAATCAATGCCAACACTGGCAGCCAGAGAAGCTTGCCAGGGTGAACTGACCAGAAGATGGCAGCAGGTGCAAGGCCAATGAGAGGGAACACCCCCCCCCCTCCACTGCAGTCCACTTCAGGAATGAGCAACACAGCAAAAGGTACAATCTCTTACATGGGGAGATGCCCCAAAGTCTTCTGACACACACACACACACAGAGAGAGAGAGAGAGAGAGAGAGAGAGAGAGAGAGAGAGAGAGAAATGTTGTCAATGCAAAAAGCCCTGTTTGTCCGGAGGTAAACTCCACAGTTCAATGGGAACCAGATTCAAGACTACTTCTCCCTCACTGTCTGCTTCTTTCTCTGTGGGCACAATCGTAACCCCTTATGCCAGTGTTTTCCAGCATTGGCATAGTGGTGCCAATGGGACGTGTGCTGCATCCTGCAGTTGGGTGTCACTCATGGAGTCCTCATCAAAGTAAGGGAATGTTTGTTCCCTTAACTCGGAGCTGTGTTGCCCTTATGTCAGTGCTAGAAAGCACTGACATAAGGGGTTAGGATTGCACCCTGTGTCCCTTGGTTACAAAAAAGCACTTCTTCTGCAACACTGACCCTGAGCCACTCATGCAGGATATGACCATCCAACGGACCACACAGAGGAACTAGTCAAGCATGTTGAAGAAGGTAAAAATTGTATCTGAACTTCCTATGGATAAAGAAGTCACTGATGTCTCACACATAAGGAGATCCATGTGGGTTTTGTATCCAAAGGTGCACTCAGTCTGTGGAAAATACCCATTTTCACATGGGCTTTTGCACTTTTGGTCTGGGCCTGAGAGATATAGAGCCCAATCCTATGTGTTACTCAGGGATCCTAGGGACTTACTCAGCAGTAAGTCCCTAACTAGTCAATGGGGCTTACTCCCAGGTAAATGTGGATAGGATTGCAGCCATAGATGCTTATCATGTTGGTGACACTGGCAGCTTGCTGTTGCACAGAGCCTTCGCATCCTGCCCTTGATCTGCCAGTTTCATGAGCAAGACAATCTCTATTTACAATGCCTGCATGCTAGTCAGCAAGTCTGTTATGAGTACAACAGAACCTGTCTAGCCCTTTAGTCAGCTTTAAGACTTTTGGTGTGTGACATGAATGTATTTCATTCTGCTGTGAAGGACATTTTCATAGTGTATGCATTACAAGGATTTGCTGGCAATCATCACTTTGAGACCAAAGCTGGGAAGGGGAAGGAAGCCAAATGACAGCCAGGTGTGGAATAGAGGAAGCAAGTTCTTCTGACTGATGAGCAGGCCCCTGGACTGGAGCATTGCAGAAGCAGGTGAGGCTATTCTGGTTGCCTAGGTCATATATACTGCTGCTGTCGGCTGGTGGGACTTGTCAAGCGGTGCATCTGCTTTGCATACAGATCCCTTGTGTCTCCAGGTAGGGCAGAGAGTTGCTGCCAACCAGGCACTATTGACAATGCTGAGCTAGCTGGTCTGATTCAGTACAAAGCAACTTCCTATGTACTCCTTCAGCCTTCTGATGCTGTCTCTGTGATACTGGAGGTCAGATGCCGGAGCCCAGACTCTGTCAGTCCCAGTTAAAGATCCCAGGGCATTAAAGTAACAGGTTGCAACAAAAGCTTTTTAAAAACATAACCAGCCTGCAGATTCTGTCCAGCCTGTCCATGTTTCTGCAAGATACTTTATAGCTGCAATCCAGGCATTTTCCCTCCTCTTTTATTTTCCCCAATTCTTTATTATAGCCCTAATAAAAATTGACAATGTTATCATTAAAGAATCAATAGCATCTTATTGGATGTCCTGAGCAAAAAGCAAGTCTTATGACTAGACACTGCTTTCCAGCGCACATACCTGAGACAAACTCGCAGCAACCAAAACAATTTAAAGGAAGAACAATTATTTGTCTGCTAAATGTATGTTCCATTTTGACTTGAGGACTGATTAAAAAGAAGCATGTGCCAGGAAATTGGGTGTGATGATGAATCATCCCTAAGCAGTTTTTAAACCCCTTCAGCTTAATAGGATAACATCAGCAACCAAATACATTTCCTTGTCATTTTCATCTTTTGTAATCAACACCAGCAAAAGGGCAGGAGAGGTTGAGTGGGTAAAACAGCATATATGGATAATCAGAAATTGTTTCACACATGGTAACAGGGAGGATTAGGATTAGGTGGGACAAATTAACCTGGTCTGATGCCATGAAAGTGCCTTTGACACCAGAGATCATATTTGTTTCAGAAAAATGTTTGGTACTGAACTGCAGTGGGGGATGGTATATTAAGCAAACTTGTCCTCCTACAAAGCACACCCTCATTGGGGCCATTTTCATAGCCCTTTGTGAAAGGATTAGAAACTATTCACAAAGCATCAAAGGTTGAAGGAAGATCTGCATACCAGATCTTATTCCCCCTTTTCCATCCTGGATCCACCCAGAGGTTCTTCAGACTGACACCAGCCAAAGAGCTGGTACAGGTCTGAGAAGACCCACTCAGGACCAGGTGCCTTACAGGGAGGCAAGAAAAAAATGCCTTTACTTACTTCTCCAGATGATTCTCCCATAGCATGCAGCTGTATCAGCGATGCTGCTTGCTCTGGGTTGGCTAAGTATAGAATTGGGCCCTTAATAAATTAACATACCTGTTAATGTAAAATATCAGGCAAAACAGTGGATGTACTGTACAACATTTTGTAAATATTATACAGGTGTGTGCCATATAACATTCCAGCCATTCACACAAAGAGAAAATCATCAAAGCATGCATTTATCATAACATATGTATTGGAAGCTCAGAAGATATTGCTAGGAGATAGGATGTGGTGACTGCAGTGGCCCTTTGCTCTGATGAATCTGGGAAACTTGGGGTTAAAGCCTGGGCTTTCAGCAGTGAGTGTGCTGAACAGCTGCAGCCACTAGAGCAGTGTTTCTCAAACTGTGGGTTGGGACGCACTAGGTGGGTTGCAAGCCAATTTCAGGTGGGTCCCCATTCATTTCAGTATTTTATTTTTAATATATTAGACTTGATGCTTCTATGGTATGTGACTGCATTTGGGGAAATGTTACAGACCTGTACTTTTAACAGCTATTATGTATATTCTTTTAACAGTGATAGTAAATGGGACTTACTCCTGGGTAAATGTGGGCAGGATTGCAGCCTAGGATTGTTTAAAAATTTTCCTGCTTGATGATGCCACTTCCGGTCATGACATCACTTCTGGTGGGTCCCAACAGATTCTCATTCCAAAAAGTGGGTTCTGGCGCTAAATGTGTGAGAACCACTGCACTAGAGGCAACAAGGTCTTTAGGGATAGATAAAAGTAACACTTGGAAGTTAGAGAGACTGTGGGTAGCAGAAGGAGAAAAGCTTGAAGGAAAGAAGAGTGAGGGAACTAATTAGCATAAAGTGGGCATAAGTTCTTTAGCACAAGCTCAGAGAGGGAATCTGGCAAAACAACATATCCCCATTGCTAAGTGACACATGCCTGTATTCCCAGTGGTTCCCAAACCTTTTCTGTCAGCTGCTCCCCATTAGGGCTACAATCCTTTACCTTGTATAGGGCAAGGGTTTTTGTGAGGATTCTGTGGCTCCCCTGGCTGGTTTCCATAGGGGGAGCCTGGGGGGCCAGGGCTCATAGTTGGAAATCACTGCTGTATTCCAATGATCTAAAGGGGGGTATGTGTTCTGACAATAAAGGATTTTATTCATTAGAAACCTATGGGTAACTAAGAGCTTCAGGTTCTTCACATTTCCAGTAGAAGCTGATTGTGCAAGGTCCTGATTGGTTAATACTCATGAGACAAAATCAAGACACTTTCCTCCACTCTGTCTATTTGAATGCTGATCGACTGGCCTTGGTGACCATCATGAAACCACTTCCTAGTGTTCTGTTTAAAAACAGATGTTGTGCCAAAGACATGGAGCAGCAAATCAGTGCTTCCTTAAGGGCACAATCCTAACCCACTTTCCAGCACTGGCATAGCTGTGCCAGTGGGGCATGTGCTGCATCCTGGAGTTGGGGGACAGTAACAGAGGCCTCCTCAAGGTATGGCAATGTTTGTTCCCTTACCCAGAAGTTGCATTGCCCTTATGTCAGTGCTGGAAAGTGGGTTAGGATTGCGCCTAATTTAAATACTGTCTGTGACAAGAACGTGCCCATGCCAAGTGCCTGAAAAGCATTTGAGGCTACATTTCTTAACTCAGGGAATAGCAAAATTCAGCGGTGCATTTTGAGCCAGGCATGTGATTAATTAGAGAAAAGAAAGTGTGAGGAAGAAGAGCTCACCCCACAATAGAAAGAAGTCATATTGGCTCCCGTGGGTGAGTACATTTGTACAACCCTTTGCATAGCAGAGAAACTATCTCCTTCCCCACATCTACATCCACCCATCTAGTGTTCTTCCTGCTTCACACTACGTTGTGTTAGTAGCTTAGAATGTGAAGGGCAGGATGCAGAGGGACTGTGCAAGTTGGTATAACAACTGTACTGCTCTGGCGGTGAGGATGATGCTAGCTGCTCCTTATGGCACAAGGGTATGCTGTATCAGTAACTGGACCCTGAATGGCAATGCACAAATGTACAATGCATATCTTAAGCATTCTGATAAAATGCAGAGAATCTGTTATTAAGCAGCTTTCACGGGACTATAAATGAGGCAAGCACAAAGATAGACCTGTAGCACAGTATTGCGCTTCTCCAACCTAAATGTCCAATTGACTCAAGCAGGCTAATTCCTTCTTCCTCATCCTCCCCTATACATTCTATAACTCTTTGGGATCACTGAGCATATGCAGTTCTTTTCAGGCTATTTGAGTCCTGTCCCTGTCCCCTAATTTACAAGTCTGTTGACATACCTATTATTGACATACCTATTACTGGATGGTAATTTACCTATCTATTACTGGGTATCTAGAGAATCCCCAACTTTGTAGACACCAGGGATGGGAATTTGAGTCAGGTGACTCGAGGAGTTACAAAAACGACGTTTTGCAAGGTGCCTCCCGCAGTGTGCAAGTGGCTCCTTCCTGCCCCTTTGGAGCCATTGGGGGGGTGTGTGGCAAAATGGAGGCAAATGGCTCCCAAGGGGAGGGGGACGGGCCATTTGTATGCTGCGGGGAGGCTCCTTGCAAAACTTGGTGCTCAACTCCCCCCCTCTAGCTATGCCAGTGAGTGGGTTCTCTTTTCTGTCTCTGAAGAAACCAGTGCTCATTGGATGAAGGTTGTGTGGTCTGATTTGTTTCCTTGGATGAGTTAGGGCAGAAGTAGGTGCCCGAGGGGATTCCTGCCTTAGAATTGGCTGGACAACCAGGGAGGGGGAAAACTGGGGAGGTGGTTCATAGTGATCATGTTTTCCAGCGCATGGCTCCTCATGCTCTGTTGTTGTTGGGAGAAGGAAGTCTCATTGAATGACCTGCACAAATGATACTACTTCTGGGCAGAGCTGAAAAGGATCGGGTCATACTGGTAAGCCTCCCAGCTGCTGCACATGACCCTACTCCCTCTTGCAGCTTCTGTCCCTGCTCTCATGCAGTCCATCCCACCCCCTCCTGCTTTATTTACAAATGGGATGGGAGCAGCAGGGGAGTTTTAAAGAGAACTCTCTCTCTCTCTCTCTCTCTCTCTCTCTCTCTCTCTCTCACACACACACACACACACACACACACACACACACACACACACACACACACACGAGCAGCCCTATTTCCCCCCCCCCCCCATGGAGCCACAACTGGCTTTTTAAAGGGAAAGACTCATGACTCAAGTCTTTCTGAGTCATGAAAATGCTCTGGGCAACTTAGAAAGCCCCCCCCCAATTAGGAATTGTTCCCAAATTGAGTTGCAGGGGTGGAGATTTGTGACTCGAGTCAAGCTGCACTGGATTCGCCCATCCCTGGTAGACACTATAACATTGTTTATGAATGTTATACAACTGATGGACACTCAACCATCTGAGTTCATAATTGGTTTATATTACCATGTTCCTTCATTACTTATCACCTGGATTCTGAATTTAATTTGCAAATCTTATGCCATGCATAACACCTAACACTTTGACTATATCATCCTTGTTGCATCTGTCCCACCCTCTCATAACTAAAATTCACAAGTGATTTGAGAAGACTGGGAAGAAATGATCAAGCATCAGTTACATTCTCTTTTTCATACTGATGTTTTGTTTTTAATTGTGAACAGGACATTTATTTTGGTTGCAAATTAGTAATGACTAAGGAATTTTGGACTGATACCTTCATAGATCTTATTGTACTAAACAACATATTCAGGTGATGTTTAAAAAAATTATTGTTGGCACACCATGTATTCTTTTTAAACTATTATGTGTTCCAGATCTTAAAAAAAATCTTCCATCTTACTAGATTTTATGGTGACTTTCAGAGTTAAAGATTTCACAGAGCAGAATGTCCAGCCTTTAATTTTTTCTACCTTGTTAGAATGGCAATGGTGACATCTACTGTTGAAGGAGGGAATTGCTGCTGCATTTATAAATCTTTGAAGTTACACATTTTCTGTGAACCTAAACAGGATAGTGAAAAAGCCAGAATAATATTTATTCAGAAAGCCTGGAGCAACCAATAGAACTCCAGCAGAACAAGTACAAAATACAAAAAGAAACTAAGAATATAAATAATCAGATATATCAGCTTAACGCCAGCCACTGAAGGTCAATCTAAAAAAAGAAAAATCAGAAAACTGTCTTAAAAGTGCTTCACATATCTTTAGCTTATTGCTAGGGGTAAAGAATTCTGTGAATAAATAAGTATGCCTGGTAGTGTAAATACTAAGCAATACAATGGATGTATAACATTTTGTCAATACTATATAGTATTCCAGTTACCAAAAGGAAAATGCAGTATGTTCTAATAATTAAGCATTTTTATTAGAAATTTATTAAAGATACTACTTAAGTCCATTTAGCTGAAAGAAAGTCCAAGTATTTCTACTATGATTTCAAAGGATAGAGAGGGAAACAAAATTATTATATAAATAACAACGTAATTTCAAATGACTATGCCTATGACAGTTACAATATTAACACATTGCTTAGAGTAAGTTCATGTATGAACTTACATGGTAAAGTATGGTAATATTACCATAGGTATATATTTATTTGGGCAATATGTGTTAGCAGAGCAGAAGGAATTAAGCAGTCCCACATGCAGCAAAACTACTTTATTTGAGAGCTTTAGGCTGCAATCCTATAATGAGACTTATTTCTGAGTAGACATTTGTAGAATTGGGCTCTTACTTGAACAAAAGGAGAGAACTGCAACATTGTTAGGCAAAAAAAAATTTTTTTAAGACAAGAAAGGAAAAGAAAGAAGCCAAACCAGTGGTCCATCAGATATAAGGAGAAAAGCAAGCAACGCATTTTAAACTAGCAACGAACTCCCCCTACTGGTGAAGGCCAACATTAATGTACTCAGTTCACATGTTCAGCAATATGCTTAAGTGACATTCTTAGAGGAATTGTGTACTGAATTATTATATGGGACATCATATCTGTTTTATCTGGTTCAGAACATAATTTCCAAATAATAATTCCAAATAATTTCATAACCCTGCCTTCCCATTCTCAGTGCCTGTGGCAAGGGCAGAGAAAATGGAAGTGCCTGTTTGGATAATCCCTAATTAAAAAGCTGCACACACAAGTTCTGAGATTTATCCCCAGGCGGTTAAAGAACTTTTAAGAAAGACTCACTATCTAACACCTTGAAAACTATTTTCTTGAAACTTTTTGTAGGAGAAAAATCACCCCTTTCCTTCCTTGAATTAAGGCTATCCACACTTATCTGGGAGTAAGTCCATTGTCTATAATGGGACTTACTTCTGAGTAGGTATGCATAGGACTGGGCTATAAAGATGCGCTTTTCAGAACACATATAACATGAACACATAGGGAAAATTTATCATGTTTGGTAAGCCCCTGTGCACTGGCCAACAGCACAGCTCAAGGAAGGAAGGAAACACAGAGAGGTAAGGATGAAGATGCAACAACAAAACCCTTATTGTGGGAATAATACTAAAGCAGAGAGGGGGAATCAAAAATAAAAATCAATGCAATTCCCCTTAGCCATTCATGTGACAATGGCAGGGGACCCACCAGTGGGTTGTGACCCAATTTTTGGTAGTTCATGAAACCGACAAGGCAGATGAGGTTATGTGCATCAAGAGCCCATTTCCTTTGGGCTTTTGATGCAGGAACATAATTGGCAGAGCTCCCCTTCAGTAAATGTTACTACTCCCCAGAGTTCCCTTACTTATCTTAGTGGGACTTCAGGAGGCCATGTGGATGGGAGGTGATATGAGGGGAGGGCCCTGTGATTCTCAGAAGGCAGCAACCTTCTCTCAAATGTTCCCATGTATTTTAACAGGTGAGGCATTTGGGAGACAGCAGCAGTGCTGCAGGTGACTTACAGCAGTATGGTCTCTTCTGCTAGATTCTTGGGGGGAATTGGCAGGCACTACTGGCCTGCACCCACTGATAATCTGCCCCTGAGGGGTCCACCTCAGTTTGCTTCCTCATGAGACTGCCTACTCCACCAGTTTATGTGCTGGCCTTCTTTCTCTGCCTTGTCACTTGCTTGCTGCATTTCAGGTCCCAGTTCCTCCAGCTTTCGGCTTGAGCTCTTAAGCTGCCGATCTGTGCATGACTGCAATAGCCTTGGCCTGATCCTGGCACTGTGAGTCAAGTGGAATCAATATTTCATCTGGGATTCTGGAATTTGGGAGACTGCAAGCTGATGAGACCCAGATCTATGAATATACAACTGTAAAACTATTCCAAGCTTAATATTCTGTATTCTGATTGAACCTACACTAACTGTTGTTTTAATAAGGCCCTCTCTTTTAATTACATACTTCTATTTGGATTTATAAATCTCCTCTCCTCAAAATCAGGATGGATAGGAACAATCGGTTACAGAGAGCTTGCATCCCTCCCTACTTCCTCTAGAACAGGGGTGCCCAAACCCTGACCCTGGGGCCACTTGCGGCCCTTGAGGCCTCTCAATGCGGCCCTCAGGGATCCCCAGTCTCCAATGAGCCTCTGGCCCTCTGGAGAACTGTTGGAGCCAGCACTGGCCCGACGCAACTGCTCTCAGTGTGAGGGTGACTGTTTGACCTCTCGCTTGAGCTGTGGGATGAGGGCTCCCTCCACTGCTTGTTGTTTCATGTCTGTGATGCAGTAGCAGCAGGAAGGGAAAGGCCAGCCTTACTTTGTGCCTTTTATAGGCCTTGAGCTATTGCAAGACCTTCATTTATTCATACATGTTCATCTTTAATATATTTATTTATGTAAAATTATGTAAATTTATTCAAATTTTAAATGTAAATTATTTCTTCCCCCCCCCCCCCGGCCCCCGACATAGTGTCAGAGAGACGATGTGGCTCTCCTGCCAAAAACTTTGGACACCTCTGCTCTAGAACAGCCATTTTCAACCTTTTTCAGCTCACGGCACACTGACAAGGCCCTAAAGTTGTCAAGGCACACTACTAGTTTTTAATTACATTATGATGTTACAATTACTTTAATTAATATAACTAAGGGCACAAGCCTAACCAGGTCTACTCAGAAGTAAGTCCTGTTTTGTTCAATGGGGCTTACTCTCAGGAAAGTGTAGTTAGGATTGCAGCCTTAGATCATTACATGACAATGAAAGAAATTCCCAAGAAGCTTGGAGAGGGAGGTGTATGTGGTTTCTGGAAAGGAAGAACAATGTTTTGAAGCAGGTCTGTTCAAAAGGTTATCAATTGATATACTCTGATATGCCAGGAGGTGCTGGCAAAGAGAGATGAGACTGAGCATACTGGAGAAATGTGGGGTGAGGGGCAGTGAGGAGATGTGGCTGAAACAAGTGCAGGATTTACTGGGGGGGGGCAGAGAGAGAGAATGGGAGGCAACTGACTTATGATGGGGGGGATATATATGTGTGCAGGAGGAGAGGAGATGGGGAAGAAAAGCATCACTTGCCTGCTCATGTATTCAAGAAAGAGTGCAGCCAAGCCTCTGTACATCTACTCAGAAGTACACCCCATTATAGTCAATGGGGCTTACTCCTAGGCAGGGCTTTTTTTGTAATGGAACGCACCGGAACCTTTTTCCCCCTCCTCCTGGCCCCCACCTTTTTTCCCCTCCCTGCACCGCCCAGCACTGCTGGCTAAGGAGGGATTTGAACCTCCAACTTTGTGCTCCACAGCCCAGCACTCTCTCCATTGGGCTATAGGAAGGCCTAGAGTTACAGTGTTCAGAACTAATATATAAGGTCCTGAGCCCAGCTGGTGGCCATCAGCGCCTCAAGTATTAGTTCCAAACACTTTGAGCCTAAGATGTTCAATGGCTCAGTTACTAAAGTGCTGGTCTGTGGAGCCAGAAGTTGGGGGTTCAAATCCCCATAAGGAATAATTTTTTTCTTTTTTTTTTTAGGTGGGGAGGTAAAAAAAGATTACACTTGTTAATCTTAAACTTGTTCTTGTAAGTGGGTTCCTGCACCTTTTAATTTTTTTTTTTTTTTACAAAAAAAGCACTGCCCCTGCCTCACCGCACTTAGCTCTCGCCTGAGCCCAGCCCGCCTTTCCTCTCTCCACGCTCTGCTTCCCCACGCTCAGCTACCAAGCCGGTGAGGGTGTGGGGACATGTGCTGAGGAGGAGGAGGATGACGAGGGACAGCAAGCCAGGGAGACGGGTTACAGCACCCAGGTACTGGCTTGGCAAGAGGAGGGGGGGAAGGAAGCTGGCTGGTGCAGCCCCTGCACCTGAGACAGCCTAGGCATGTCTACTGAGAAGTAAGTCCCCTTGTGTTCAGTGGGGCTTACTCCCAGGAAAATGTGGATGGGATTGCAGCCCAAGCCTATGCAGGTGTACTGAGAAGCAAGTCCCCTTGTGTTCAGTGGGGCTTACTCCCAGGAAAATGGCCTATGCAGGTCTACTCAGAAGCAAGTCCCCTTGTGTTCAGTGGGGCTTACTCCCAGGAAAATGTGGATGGGATTGCAGCCCAAGCCTATGCAGGTGTACTGAGAAGCAAGTCCCCTTGTGTTCAGTGGGGCTTACTCCCAGGAAAATGGCCTATGCAGGTCTACTCAGAAGCAAGTCCCCTTGTGTTCAGTGGGGCTTACTCCCAGGAAAATGGCCTATGCAGGTCTACTCAGAAGCAAGTCCCCTTGTGTTCAGTGGGGCTTACTCCCAGGAAAATGTGGATGGGATTGCAGCCCAAGCCTATGCAGGTGTACTGAGAAGCAAGTCCCCTTGTGTTCAGTGGGGCTTACTCCCAGGAAAATGGCCTATGCAGGTCTACTCAGAAGCAAGTCCCCTTGTGTTCAGTGGGGCTTACTCCCAGGAAAATGTGGATGGGATTGCAGCCCAAGCCTATGCAGGTCTACTCAGAAGCAAGTC
Organism: Tiliqua scincoides; assembly: GCF_035046505.1. NCBI lineage: Eukaryota > Metazoa > Chordata > Lepidosauria > Squamata > Scincidae > Tiliqua > Tiliqua scincoides. The sequence continues at coordinate 129,021,925 of NC_089821.1, read as the reverse complement.
CCCTTGTGTTCAGTGGGGCTTACTCCCAGGAAAATGTGGATGGGATTGCAGCCCAAGCCTATGCAGGTCTACTCAGAAGCAAGTAATTCATTCATTTTTATAGTTATTAATATAAGGCTTGGCTGATCTAAATTAATTAAGCAAAAATTATTACTAATAATTTAGTAGCTTTGTAATGTCATCAACAGGAGATTTAGGTTTTTAACTATAAATGGGGAAGCTTAAGTGTCCTTGCTGCATTATAACAACACTTAGGAAATATGTATTCCTCTGTGCAGTAGGTCAGATCATTGTTGTCTATTAATTTTTGGTTTTTTTAGACTATATTTAATAATCACTATTATAATGGGGAATGGGGACATAGTACACAGGGGAAAGGGGGGAACCACAAAAGATGGGTTAATGAATTGATTAAGTTATGAATCAAAAATCATGTGGTCACACACCCTCTATTGGTTCAAGATGAGTTGTAAAATAGATTATATTCCGGTATTATATAATTTATCTATTTTACAATTCATCTTTTGTGTTTATTCTTCTGCTTCCCCCTTGTGTGCTTATATTGCGCATTCATTGTTATCTGATCACATATTTCTGGGTTTTTTTTGCACCAATCATGTTTCAATGTCTTGAGCCAATAGAGGGTATGTGACCACATGATTTTTGATCCATAACTTGTTTATTAATCAATTACTTAACCAATCTTTTGTGCCCCCTCTCCCCTGTGTGCCAATTGATTTGGGTTCAAACAAATCTGTAGAGTGATGCAATGTAATCATTTTTTATATTTTGCCTTCATCAATTGTTTTAACCAATATTTATTAAATGTTTTAAAAGTTTTAATTAATTTTTTTGGTTGTTACATATTTGCAAATACATGCAACAAGCCGTGATATAATCCTTGGTGTGTGCTCCAGAGGTGGTCTGTCTCTTTTTGTTCTTCTCTCTTGAAGATCTCCCCTCATTTTCTAGTTCTTAAGTAGTTGGGGAATGGGGATTTAAAGAGAGAGGAATGAGATGAATCAATGAATGAATGAATGAATGAATGAATGAATGAAAGATTTATTTTATTTTAAATAAAAAAAATATTTTATATATATATATATATATACATATTATATATATATATATATATATAATAAAATATTTTATTTTAAATAAATTTAAAAATAAATAAATAAATAAATAAAAGATTAACAAGTCGTGAGTTTACAAAAAAAAGCACTGCTCCTAGGTAAGTGTGGATAGGATTGTGGCCCAGCGCCCTTCCTGCCAAAGCCTTGCCAGGGGAGGCAACACAGGGAGGGTCACTTTGGGGCATTGCTGGCATGGAAAAGGGTCTCTCCAGGATCCTATCCAGCCAGCTGCTTCTGGCTCCTACCTGCTTCCACCTTCAGGCTCGCTCTCACTGACTCCCCCTCACTCCCTCCACATTTCCAACCTCCAGGAGCTCTTCCAGGCTCCCCAATCAGCACTCGGGGCAGGCACCAGCAACAGCAGGAGCGTCCAAGCCCCTGCGCAGCTGCCCCTTTTTCTCCTGCTGCCATGCAAGGCTTCAAGCCGCTGCTTCTCCCACGTGCGCAGCTGCCGCCGCCGCCACGCCTGACTCCTTGGCAACGCGGCACACCTGAGGCAGCCTCACGGCACATCAGTGTGCCGCAGCACAGCAGTTGAAAACCGCTGCTCTAGAAAGTGTTTCAACTGCCAGGTGCCTTATGGCTGCAATGGCGAGAGGAAGGACACTGACCTCTGCCACTGACCAGAGGAACAAAGGACACTCTCTCCACCAACAGCCAGTTCTGTATGCCTCACTTCAGCCAAGCCAGGTGGGCACTTTGATGGGCCTGGAACCTGAACCAGTGACTAACCTGGATTTTCCTAAGGCCATCATCTTTGGAACAGATGTATCTGAAGAATTCCAAGGCAGGTTATTTTGAACTTGCATTTGCTTGGGTTTGGGGTCATGTGTAGAAACCAGCTGTGCAGTCCTAGGCATGCCTACTCAGAAATAAGTTCTATTGTGTTTAGTGGGGCTTGCTCCCAGGTAAGCGTATATAGAATTACAGCCCAAGCCCCTTTTATTCAGCACCTATTGTGATCCTCTTGCCACTGGGGCAAAGAAAATGAATTTAATTCTCTTGTTGCTTTCACACAGTTGTGACCTTTTGGGGGGATCCTTGTTGAATTCTGTTAGATGCAGCAACAGCAACAACAACAACAACAACAACAAAAGACTGACTGTGTCCTTTAGCTACAATCCTATACAGCAGTGTTTCTCAAACTGTGGGTCAGGAACCACTAGGCAGGCCATGAACCCATTTCAGGTGGTTCCCCATTCATTTCAATATTTTATTTTTAATATCTTAGACTTGATGCTACCATGGTATGTGACTGCATTTGGGAAAATGTGACAGCTCTGCACTTTTAACAGACTACTATGTATATGCTTTTAACAAAGATAGTTAATGGGACTTACTCCTGGGTAAGTGTGGGTAGGATTGCAGCCTAGGATTGTTAAATATGTTCCTGCTTGATGATGTCACTTCTGATCACTTCCTCTGTGTTCCAACATATTCTCATTCTAAAAAGTGTGTCCCAGTGCTAAACGTTTGAGAACCGCTGCTATACACATTTTCTTGAAAGTAAGCCCCACTAAACACAATGGAACTTACTTCTGAGTGTACACACATAGAACTGAGCTCTAATTCTCTCATTTCTTCTGTCTTGCTTGTTTTTGCTTTGCGTTCTTCTGCTGTCCAGGTTTTTTTATGACTTAGCCAGTGTAGCAGAATGCCAGGAAATCTTAAAAATGAGACAAGATAAACCCTATGAATGTAACTAAATGCAGAGTTTAATTGCTGATATTCGTTCTCTGCAGATGACCACAAACAGACTGCTGCCATTGCTTTTTTGAATTTTCCCTGCCCCCCTTGGCCCAGTATAATTCCTGGAGTGGACTGCTATTCTGTGATCAACCCAGAGCACTCAAAATATCAGTGCGAACTAATGAATGGCATAGTCACAAATACAACTGCTATTAGCTGTTACAAAAGGAGGGGTAGTTAGACAACACAGTTGGTACCAAAAACACATTTGACAAAACAGATGTGTGTGTGGGGGGGTAGAGATGCGAGACCTAAATGCAGCATCAAGATGTTATACGTAGCAAGAGATTCCCTCCTCCCATTGCTTACCTATTTTTGGTGCATTCTCTTTGCTTCCCCTATTGGGATGGTGGAGTGGAGGTCCCCTTGGGTTGTCATGAGACAGAATACCTGCAATACAAATTCTGAGAAGACAAGTGCTGAAAAATAATCTTGCTTTACATGTTGTGAGGGCAGCAGGATTTTATACACAGTGCTCCCTTTGTGTGCAATGGGTTTCCCTTTGTTGTGTGCAATAGGTTTCCCTTTGTTTCCCAATGGTTCCCATCACCAACATTCTTGTGCACATGTTGTAAATATGTATAACATGTGGCCAGAGAGATATAGCCCATGTTGCATGCCATCTGACTTCTGGTCTCCCTAGCAGGGACTTTCGTACTGGGGTTGATGTGCTGCGGTTGGCTGCTGAGGGTAGTCTACATTCTATGCCCTACTGTAAGAAAGTGGAGGGGATTGCAGAAGTTGAGATTTTCCTGATGTTTTTTCTCTTCTCCATTTTCTGTAGGGTTTTTTGTACCTACATTTGTACCAATGTTGGCACAGCGTTGCAGAAGCGTTTATGGCATGTCTACCATCTGGAGGGATGGTATGGTGTAAGTCAACTCCTACCAATGTCCTGTCAACACTTCCATCTCATTTTGGAGTTTATACTAGCTGCAGTTGCACTGGTGCTGGAGATACAGGTGGGGATTCCATTCTGGAACCCTAACCATGGGAGTTCCATTCCAGACCCTCAGTGGTTATGTGAAACCATGGATACAAGTGAACGTCTCCTCCCCTTCCCTCCAGAGCTGAGGGGAGACTTCAGGAGCTTCCTTGGGCCTCCTAATGCCTTATAAGGCATTAGATATGTCACTTCCTGTTTCACAGAGAAACCAGAAGTTGTGTTTTTTAACTGACCAGAGGACCATCCAGAGGCGATGCACACAGGGGGGTGCTGTGGTGGAGGAGATCAATCTGTGAATAAGTGACTCCACTGATACGGGATCCATGAATATCCCCCCCCCCCGGTACATTGTCATAGCACTGAGGCAGTATTTGTGGTGTGGCAGCTGGCAGAACTGGAGCTACACAGTAGAACTTTGTTGCCACCAGTGGAGCTATATTTATGCCAATGTTCGGGGGCATATACCATATCCTGTACCAGCCATTCAACTTTTTTTTTATCTCATGGCACACGGACAAGGCACTAAAATGGTCAAGGCACACCATCAGGTTTTTGACAATTGGAAAGGCACACCATGCTACAAGTGGAGGGCTCCCCCATTGGAACTACTAATAAATGACCTTCTCCCAAATTCCTGTGGCACACCTGTGGACCACTTGTGGAGCACCAGTGTGCCATGGCACAGTGGTCAAAACAGCTTGGAACAACATTTCAGAAATACAGGGTTGGATTGCCCATCTTTGAGAACCCGTGGCCTGTATCGTATTTTTATCGTATTGTGTTAGTGGCATTGTATGTGAAATTATCATTCCATTATACTAATTATATCCAGTTGATTGATATGAGTCATTGCAGGAGTCAACTTTTGTCAAAAAAGTGGCTTAAAAATATAGTTTGTTGATTGGCACTCTTTTCTTTATTTCTTTAATCTTCACAAAAAGACACATGTATATGGAATTTTTGTCATCCATGTCTAGCCATGTCTAAGTGTCTAGCCATGAATGAGGGGTGGTGATTTTGTTAAGTGTCATCCACTATGAGCAAGGCAATTAGAATATGAAATCATGGCCTTCCAGAGTTGAACGGACTTCTGGGCTCTTACGTGCTAAAGAGCAGAAATTACAACAGACCATTTTCTACTGCAATTTTCATGGCTGAACCTGAAAATTGTTTTACAGCTCAATCCTATACATGTTTACTCAGAAGTAAACAATATTCAGTGGAGCTTACTCCCAGGACTGTGTGTTGCAACATTAGTGTGCGAACTTTGTTTCCATGAGATCTTTTAAACCATGACTTCCTGTTCATTTTTCCTATCTATATTTTTTCAACAAATGATTTATTACTGAGCTGCTGTGTAGAGCTGTAATGACCAATCTTTCAAATGTTCATGAGCTGTAAGAATAGTATTTTTCTTCAGAGGAGCTCTCATCAGGCTGTGGATACCCCAGCAACAGGGATACCACTTTTGAGATTTTAGACAAATTAATCTAGTTTGCCTAGTCATGGAGAGGGGCAAGGAGCTATGCAGTAGCCAGGGTGGTTACTGAAATCCAGATCCTCCAACTACATTTCACAGGTAGACCTCTTTTTCCGGTTAGACCTCAGTATCTATGAGGGTCTGTTCCTGGACCCTCAGTGGATTCCAAAACCCATGCATAATGGAATCTGCAGGTGAGGTCCATCAGAGGACCTCTGGATCATATTTGGAAGGTGCTTCCAGTCGTGTCCAGGTAGTCAGGTGAGTGCTTCTAGCACAGGTCTGGCACCCATGCTGATCAAATTTGCAGGTGCAAAACACACCTGTATTTCATCGGAAATAATCTGCCATCTCTCTGACTTCTAAGATTTTAGCAGGCATTTTCCATGCGCTTTCAAGTGTATATTTCCAACCACAAGGGCTAGAAACTTGATTGGTTTTGTTTTAATGTAAGCTGAGTTTCTGAAGAAGGTGAATTCACCCAGTATTACATGTGTACTTTGGCAAGGGGGAGGCCCCTGTGAGATCATGAAATAACATGAAGACAATTTGTCACATCCAGGTAACACCTCTGTGAACAGAAGTGTACTTCATGCAGTCCAGCATAAGCTTGCTCTGAGAATGGAAGAAGCATTCCACTTGCAGAAAGGGACCCTTCTGCGTGTGCTAAGACCCTTTGTATGAGCAGAATACTGTACTCCTTTTGGTCTTCATGAAGTGTGCTTCTTCCACAACCATTAGTTTGGATATGACCCCTGATCGTGGGGAAACCAATACTGTCGGTCAATTTATTTATATGGTAAATATTTCTTTTTCTTCTTTACCCAGTGTACTGGGGGGAGGGAGAGAACTCATTATTTTCAATGCATCACAAATATCTTGATCAAGCTGAGGAATTGTGACCTATCCAAGGTGATACAGTGAGCTTAATGGCTGAGCATCTCCAAGAGGCATACCAGGTGCTGTGGCACCCTGGGCAGGAATGGAGTGACATCACATGACATGATAATATGATGATGTGGTTGTGAGCGCCCAGGTGGCAGGCTCTCCCATCACTTCCTGAGTTGGGAAGCAACGGAATCGAGCACCTGCACTCACAGCCACAGCAAAATTGCCCAAACAGCTGCTGAGAGGGTGCATGTACACCTGTCACTTCCCCAGTTGGCAGCCATTGGAGTGCACACACACTCTCAGCAGCCAGTCAGGTGATTTTACCCCAGGGCATGTGCACTCCAATTGCTTCCTCACTGTGGAAGTAATTGTAGAGCACCTGTTGGCACCCAGGGCTATTGCACTGTCTTACCCTAGGGCAGATAAGCTCCTGGCATCTCCAATGTTGCCCAGACGTGGGCAAGTGTTGGCTGAGATATTCAACTGAGGTTTTGTTTCTTGTGGCAAACAGAGAAAGGCTGACTATTTCAAGGAAATGTTCTAACGCCCATTGTATTTCTTTTCCCCACTGAATGAGGTAATAAACATCTTTAGCACTTAAAGGTGATGTGCAAACCTTCAGGGTATGAGTGAATGCCAAGGTTTTCTACAAAGGCTGATTTTACTGCCAACATACTTTTTAAAAAAATCCCTACAGTTTATATTAATAAGACTGGATCTTATTGCATGTCAAGAATTATTGTGATTTATAAAGTACTCCTCACCTAGTGCATAATAAAAACACTTGGCTCTCAGTTCCAATAACTAGCAGATGATAGTAGCTTTATCTTCAATATTTACATGACTTGGAACTTTCTATCATATTTGATGACATTTTGCCACAGCATTTTCCCATCACCAGTATTTTAGATAGCATGAATTGCCACGGAAACATTTTTTAAAAGGTCACAAGGGGGGATACCAAAATAAAAAATGAGCACAGATACTATATTGACTGATTTGGATTATTAAGCCTGACCCCAAGTAATTAAAAAAACAAAACAATTTCGACTTGTGCATTATTGATAGGTCATATTTTTGTATTTGAAAAGTCCTAATAGTTGATGTGTTAGCTAGAAAATAAAAGAAACTTGCTGCCAAAAGGATTTTCACTTGGTGGACATTCTTAAACTGTGGACTTTTTGACCACAACAGAGCCACACTGTATTTTCAGGGGGTCTGTGAGTCTACAATGAAAATAATAAACTGTGAATGGCCTTTTCCATCATCATGACTGAATTCAAATTCGACTAAATCTGTATGTCAATGGGGGCTTGTATATTATAATGGTTAGACCATAGATGTCAAATTCATTTCATACAGTGGGCTGAATAGCATTCATGGTGTCTGCTGAGGAATGGAAGTGACATCATTAAGCAAGAAATGATGCTATTAGGCAGATGATGGCCAGAAATAAGCTCTCTTTTCTCACTTAGGAACTCATTAGCTGCAAATGACAGAAAAGAAAATAAACAAATCTTGATCATATTTTCAAGATACGGGGCAGCCCTTTCGGCAGCACCACATCTGCTAAGGCTTCACTTCACAGCTCCGCAGCTGAAAGGTGATCTGCAAAGGCACTGCTGAAAGGGAAGCCTGGGATTAATTGGGCTTTCTCTGAGCAATGGTAGCATCTTCCTCTCTCACCTCTCTTGGTCTGCCCCTTCCCTCATAGAGTTCCTTGCCTTCTGAGGCCTCCTTCCAGAGCTTCAGGAAAAATGGCCACAGGATGTGGTGATGGCATCTAGCCTACATGCCTTTGAAAGGAAACTGGACAAATTTCTGGAGGAAAGGTCCATTGCAGGTTACAAGCTATGATGGGTATGTGCAACCTCCTGATTTTAGAAGCAGAATACCTCAGTATGCCAGATGCAAGGGAGGGCACCAGGATACAGTTCTCTCGTTATCTTGTGTGCTCCCTGAGGCATCTAGTGGGCGACTGTGGGATATAGGAAGCTGGACTAGATAGTCCTTAGGCCTGATCCAGTGGGGCTCTTCTTCTATTCTTTTAATATGTGATACACTATGTAATCCTGCTGTTGGATTCTTTGCTTCTCAGTTAATTTGCAGTCACTGTGATCTGTTGTCTTCCTGGTAATTACTCATTGTTTCTTTCTGACTTTAAGTACTAGCACACTTTTTTCTTCACTTCTTCCTCTTATTCTTAGTAATTTTAACATACATATTAACTCACATTCTGCATCTTTTATTCAATCATTTATCTTTCTATCTCCTAGATTCCTTTGGCTTTAACCATTCCAGTTCCACATCTCCAATATTTCTGCCAATTGCTTTAGCATTCAGCATTGCTGATGAATCATATACTCACCACAACAATAACCCTTTGCATATGCAGCCTGTAAAAGAGTGATTTTCAACTAGTGTGCTGTGGCACATTGGTGTGCCGCAAAAGATCTGCAGGTGTGCCACTGGAGTTTGGAACACAGTGGTTGAAAATTGCTGAAGAACTCTTCTAGGTTCTGTGGCTCTGTTTGTAGGGCAACTATCTGTAATAACAAATTGTCTGTCCCTCTTCCTCTGTCAGCAGGCAGAGGAAGAGGTAGAGACAATTCATTACTACAGTTACCCTACAAGCAGAGCCATAGAACCTGGAAGAGTCTCCTGCTGCTGTTATGTATGCAAGTTCAATGTATAAGTTATGCAGGATCAAAATCCTGCATAACCAGTTGGCCCAGTCCTTTGGCTGGCCTTCTGAATATGGATCAAGATCCTACCCATCCGATTGGCCCTCTAGTTTAGCCTGCCAATGAGGTCTACTGAGACTGATTCAACAGCACCAATCGTGGGAAATCTGGGCAGAGCTAAGGGGTATAAAGCTAGGGGTGTTTGCCTTGTGTATTCATTGCTAGGTTCTGTTCTGAAGATGGAATAAATGTGTTCAGCTGTTATCTTTTGGCCTTCATTTATTCTCATGGACCCACTATTTAACAGTTGCTGTAAAATATGCTGCAAAAACGGAGGGGGGGAGAGCATTTGGAGACAACCCTGCTTAACTTTCTGTCCAGAGACTCCAGTTAGTTATTGGCTTTCTGTTTCTTCAGTATATTTTAATCTCTTCTCTCCAATCTTCAGACTTTTTGCTTTACTTTTCTCATACTTTAGACTACTTTGGGTGAAGTTGGGTGAAACTTTGGACCTGGTTCCTTTCATTTTTTTAAATCTCATGTTTTATCAGCTTTGGTTATCTCCCTTTTTACCCAATTTTAATGTGTAAACTAAATGTAAATCAAACTAGAGCGAAGTGGGATCACAGCATCTCTAAGAAAAAATAAGTCTGACTCACAGACCTGTGTAAAAAGAACCACACACTTGAGTTGTAAATGCTCCTTCCACAAAACACAGCATCCAAAGAGAGCCAAACTTCATTGGAAGGCAGGTTCACACACTCCTTTATACCATTGTCCTTGACATTTGAATGGGACAAGGGAAAAGTGTGTCAGAAAACCAACACAAAAGAAACTGAAATATAACTACTGTTCATTCAAATCCAAAGGTATAAAAAACATACAGCAGCTAATGGAAATAAAACACAGGCTACAGACAAAAAAGCTTCCAAAACAGAAACCTACTACGTTTTTAACAAGTATTTGGACAAGGCGTGTCAGTGGGACTGTAAAACAGGGAGTTTCCAACCGTCCCCATAACTTGATTTTTAATATGAATACATTTTGGATAGAGCTTGATCGAACCACAAAAACCTAATTTTTTATGAATGATAAAGATAAAGATTGTGACCATAAACTTCAAAGCTTAAAGGCATTTTTGGGAGTGGACAGAAAACCTTTGAAGCATGATTTTTAGAAAATAAAATAAAATAAAAATGGGTTGGGCATGGAATGGAATGCATGAGAGCGAAAGTATCCTGACAAGTGGAACAGGTTGGGTGAAACAAGAGAACTGGAATTTTTTAGGCTATAGTATCAGTTTTGATAAATGACACAAAGCTAAAAAAGGCAAGCGTTACCTACAGCACAAATATGCTATGGTGTATGCTATGATTGGGGGGGGGTGATCAGAAGGCTAAACAGAAGTAAGCAAAACACTTTTTTACTTGTCTCTTAGTAGACCTTCTGGCCACCTGTGGGGTCTCTCCACAACCATGCCAGCTATTTTGCTGGGATAGAAACAAAGAGAGGAAAGGGGCAGGGCAGGCTAGAATAAGATTGGGTGTGTGCCTTTGCCACTTGAGATCTACCCCCTCCGGCCTGTTCCCCACCCCTGTCCTCCTCCTCCTCCTCCTCAATCCTCCCCTGAGCCACCCACCATTCACCCACATTGTGCCCCCATCACCAACTTACCAGGGTCGGCACGGCCTGGGCTCTGCAGCTGCAGGCATGTGGAACCACCTACCCTTTGTGTTGGTGACTCCAAATCACCTGGCAGTGGAGCACCATTTTCAATGACTCTGCTGTATTTATGACAGCAGAAGGGGACTCCTGCTGTCAATGGATAGGATTGGCCCGTGAGTTATCCATGATATTTCAAATGAAGGGCCAACTGTTTCATTTTGTCGGAAGAAAGTTAGACATGAATAAGTTAAGTCACAGCAGCTAAATAGTCTCATTGATTTCAGTGGTGCTTTGTCATGATTAATTTTCTTAGGATATAACTCAATGTGTCCAAAATGACAAGCAAAACAGCACCCTCTGAAATACATAACAGAAACATTTTCTTGAAACAGCCATGCCGAATCGGGCATAGTGTTCCAAAAAAATGCATCATCATTTTTTCTTTGTGTATCTTCAGCTTAGGCATTAGCAATACAGCCATCTCCCAACCACAGAACACGTATCAGTGGTTTTACTTATCCACAGTTCAAAAATCCCCGTTGTGCTCATGACTTGCCTCTCTTCATTTGCCAACGCTTTGTAAAACACAGTTTTTTGCTTTGCTACAGGACATTCTGAAAATGAAAGCAGACCTGAGAATGCTAGACTTAGAACTGCTAGAGTAATGCTGCAGGAGGTGACAGAAAGACCAGGCAGCTCAATCCTATCCACCCCAGCAGTGCCAGGTGCAGTGACACCGAAATGGCTATCAATGCAAAGGGGCCAGGGAGGCTACCAGATGTTTCCTTGGGGGAAGGAGACTTTCATCCCTTTACCCTGAGTAATGCCCCGGCCTCCACAATGGGGCTACTCAACCTGTGCCAGCTATTTTGCTGGCACAGACTTTAGAAACCCTGTGTTGAGTTTTGCAGCCTGACGCTAGGCATAGGATCCTGCAGAAGAGGCTTCTACCAGTCCCACCTCCCTCCTGGGCTGGTCCTTCCTTGTTTCTCCCTCCCCCAGCCCAGAATGCGTCCCACCCACCCTGATAAACTGCACTGTTGCCCAGTGATGCTACTTACTCTTGCTGTCTCCTGTGCGGCATCTTCATGGTGCTGAGGCCCAGTGCCAATTGGTGCTGGCCCAGCGCTAGTGCTTCCTCCTCACCAAGTGCTGCAAACATGATTTATGGCACGTTTGCGATGCTCAGCACCAGTGGTACACTTGTACTGGCAGAGCTCAAGCCCATAGGATTGGGCTCTAAGTGGAGTCTGTTCTCTGTTCGCCTGCTTCCTCTGCTGTCCACTTCCTATTAGTGTTCTGTCTGTCACCTCCTGTAGCATTAGTCTAGCACAGTGCTTCCCAAACTTTTTAGCACTGAGACGCACTTTAAAAATGACAATCTATCGTAGCCCACTCAGCAATAGATATTTTATTCATTATTAATAATTAATAAATTATTAATAATTATTTATAATAATTGGGCTCCTATGCTCCCGAGGCTGCTAGAGACCCTACATAGGTGTGTGGACAACTGCTTGACTCTAGAAATGAAGTTCAAGGACTGTTTCCTCAAACATTTACAGTCATTCCAGGGTGCTCAGAAGACTGAACTAGAGAACAAGATGTGCAGTTAGCGACTTCCAGGCTAGGCAAAAGGCTGAAACTGGGTTCATATGTGATCTATGGCATGCTAATTACTAGAGAAAAGCTAACAATTTTCTTATGCAAACTGGGCAAGGATGCATGCAAAGTTTTTTGTTTTGTTTTTTTTAAATATTTCAAAAACTTTTTGTGACCCACCAAAAAGTAGCTTGTGAGTCCCAATCTACTGTTTGGGAAACAAAGGTTATGAGTCTAGTGATCTCATTGTCTGCTGAGGAACAGGAAGCAGTCTGTGGCAAAGCAAAAACAAAAACAAGCTTCCTTTTGCAAAGCCTTTGCCAAAAAGAGAGGTAACAACCCAGTCCTGAGCTGCCTGGAGCGCCCAGGCTTGGCGGCACTGAAAAGGGCTGCTGCCAAATCCTGCACCTCCCGCACTACTGTGGGAGGCTCCTCGGATGAAGGGGACCTTTGTTCCCTTCCCCCGAGTAAGCTAAGCAGCCCCACAATGGGGCTACTCACTTTACCGTTGGCGGTAGAGTAAAGTTGCTCGTGTAGGGCACGCAGCCCTGCCAGAGCATCCTGGATCCTGTGGAGCTCAGCTCTGCGGATCCTCCTCCCGCCCACCCCCCGGCACGCCTCCCCCCTCCCTGGAACGCCTCCCCCACACCCCCGTCCACACCCCCGCCTCCCATTCTGCAGCCCAATGGTCTGGGAGACCACCGAGCCGCGGAACTTGGACCACTGCCCGGCGCTGGGCTAGCACCGGTGGCAGCTTGGTGGTGAGCCCCGCAAACATGCCTTACAGCACATTTGCAACTGTGGCCAGCGGCACAGAGCCATGCTGCCAACCACAGGATTGGGCTCTGAATCTGTTACATAAGAACATAAGAACAGCCCCACTGGATCAGGCCATAGGCCCATCTAGTCCAGCTTCCTGTATCTCACAGCGGCCCACCAAATGCCCCAGGGAGCACACCAGATAACAAGAGACCTCATCCTGGTGCCCTCCCTTGCATCTGGCATTCTGACATAACCCATTTCTAAAATCAGGAGGTTGCGCATACACATCATGGCTTGTACCCCATAATGGATTTTTCCTCCAGAAACTTGTCCAATCCCCTTTTAAAGGTATCCAGGCCAGACACCATCACCATCCTGTGGCGCCACATCTTGTGGCGAGGAATTCCACAGACCAACCACATGCTGAGTAAAGAAATATTTTCTTTTGTCTGTTCTAACTCTCTCAACACTCAATTTTAGTGGATGTCCCCTGGTTCTGGTGTTATGTGAGAGTGTAAAGAGCATCTCCCTATCTACTCTGTCCATCCCCTGCATAATTTTGTATGTCTCAATCATGTCCCCCCGAGGCGTCTCTTTTCTAGGCTGAAGAGGCCCAAACACCATAGCCTTTCCTCATAAGGAAGGTGCCCCAGCCCCGTAATCATCTTAGTCGCTCTCTTTTGCACCTTTTCCATTTCCACTATGTCTTTTTTGAGATGCGGCGACCAGAACTGGACACAATACTCCAGGTGTGGCCTTACCATCGATTTCTACAACAGCATTATAATATTAGCCGTTTTGTTCTCAATACCCTTCCTAATGATCCCAAGCATAGAATTGGCCTTCTTCACTGCCACCGCATATTGGGTCGACACTTTCATCAACCTGTCCACCACCATCCCAAGATCTCTCTCCTGATCTGTCACAGACAGCTCAGAACCCATCAGCCTATATCTAAAGTTTTGATTTTTTGCCCCAATGTGCATGACTTTACACTTACTGACATTGAAGCGCATCTGCCATTTTGCTGCCCATTCTGCCAGTCTGGAGAGATCCTTCTGGAGCTCCTCACAATCACTTCTGGTCTTCACCACTCGGAAAAGTTTGGTGTCGTCCGCAAACTTTGCAACCTCACTGCTCACCCCTGTCTCCAGGTCATTTATGAAGAGGTTGAAAAGCACCGGTCCCAGGACAGATCCTTGGGGCACACCGCTTTTCACCTCTCTCCATTGTGAAAATTGCCCATTGACACCCACTCTCTGCTTCCTGGCCTCCAACCAGTTCTCAATCCATGAGAGGACCTGTCCTCTAATTCCCTGACTGTGGAGTTTTTTCAGTAGGCTTTGGTGAGGGACCGTGTCAAAAGCCTTCTGAAAGTCCAGATATATAATGTTGTTTTTGAAGCATGTCTTGCCTCCATGGTTCAGCATTTACACTTGTGGCAACATCTAGAATACCTACAGCATTTGCTAGCTTGTCTATCCTGGTGCTTTCATGGGTGGATTGTTGCCCCCCCTCCGGCACCACAGCTGTCCATGTTCTAAAAGTCACTGTTCCAGATTGCCTGAGATAGCCTTCCTCCATGCACTTGTCCCTTGTAGTCATCCTACAACCTGTGGTGTAGGTTCAGCTGAGGATCTTCTGATATACTGATCTCTCATTGTGGGTTCCCATCCCAGTCTGGTAATGCTTCTTGCATGAAGAAAAAGGATTAATGATCCATGAAGAAATTATTCATGTTGTGTCAGTAGAGACTGAGGGATGGAGTGCCAGGGATTCATATCTGCTAGGGACTCTGTATTCAACACAAAACTATTGAGAAGCTTGTTATAGAAAGCCTTGGATTCCTTGAACAATTTATGTGGCCCTCTGTATTTCTGGTCTGCAAATGTGTGTTTTGGAAGATGCATTATATCATTCTGCAGCTGGACCTTCATAGAGGAACACTGAATAAGCCAGAGGGCGTGAAGTTATCATGCCATATTGCAGAACTTAAAATGCAGTGCACAAATTGTAGACAGATGCATTTCTATTTAAACATAGACTCATCATGTACACATCCTTCCCCCATGTCTACAAAATTCAAAGTAATTAATTGAAGTGGAGCTCATGTATATGCTCAGGGTAATTAACTGAAATAAGGCACGTACTTTACTAATCTCGCCACTGCAGGTAAAGCTGAAATGAAGATGACTATCAAATTGAATTATTTCTTCATTAGCAAAACACAGGGACAATCTCCACGGTTGTGTAATGAATTTTAATTGTATGTGAGTGTTCCATATCATAGGAATAATGTATTTCACAAGGGAAGATATTAATATAGGAAAAAGTATAAACAACCAAACAGTAGTGATTTGAATAATATTTATACAATATGCTGCAAACAAGAATCCACAAAGCGATCTTTCTTTGCTACCAACAGATCTCACTGAAAAACAAACCCATGGAAATAATCTCCAATCCCAGAAGTGATTTCTTCCACCTTATTCTACAGTGAATTCAGCTGAGGTTTGTCCATACCTGATGTTTGTGGAGGAGATGCTCATTATCGTCTTATGTTTATGAATCTTATAATGTTGTTACAAGTGGGTGGCTCAAATTCCTTATACTCCTAATGGGTAACATTACCTACCAATTTGTTTCAGTTATGCCCTTTTGACCTGGCATTCTGACATAGCCCATTTCTAAGATCAGGAGGTTGCACATACACATCATGACTTGTAACCTGTAATGGATTTTTCCTCCAGAAACTTGTCCAATCCCCTTTTAAAGGTATCCAGGCCAGACGCCATCACCATCCTGTGGCGCCACATCTTGTGGCGAGGAATTCCACAGACCAACCACATGCTGAGTAAAGAAATATTTTCTTTTGTCTGTTCTAACTCTCTCAACACTCAATTTTAGTGGATGTCCCCTGGTTCTGGTGTTATGTGAGAGTGTAAAGAGCATCTCTCTATCCACTCTGTCCATCCCCTGCATGAATTTGTATGTCTCAATCATGTCCCCCCTCAGGTGCCTCTTTTCTAGGCTGAAGAGGCCCAAATGCCATAGCCTTTCCTTATAAGGAAGGTGCCCCAGCCCAGTAATAATCTTAGTCGCTCTCTTTTGCACCTTTTCCATTTCCACTATGTCTTTTTTGAGATGCGGCGACCAGAACTGGACACAATACTCCAGGTGTGGCCTTACCATCGATTTCTACAACAGCATTATAATATTAGCCATTTTGTTCTCAATACCTTTCCTAATGATCCCAAGCATAGAATTGGCCTTCTTTACTGCCACCACACATTGAGTCGACACTTTCATCGACCTGTCCACCACCACCCCAAGATCTCTCTCCTGATCTGTCACAGACAGCTCAGAACCCATCAGCCTATATCTAAAGTTTTGATTTTGTGCCCCAATGTGCATGACTTTACACTTACTGACATTGAAGCGCATCTGCCATTTTGCTGCCCATTCTGCCAGTCTGGAGAGATCCTTCTGGAGCTCCTCACAATCACTTCTGGTCTTCACCACTTGAAAAGTTTGTTGTCGTCTGCAAACTTTGCCACCTCACTGCTCACCCCTGTCTCCAGGTCATTTATGAAGAGGTTGAAAAGCACCGGTCCCGGGACACATCCTTGGGGCACACCGCTTTTCATTTCTCTCCATTGTGAAAATTGCCCATTGACACCCACTCTCTGTTTCCTGGCCTTCAACCAGTTCTCAATCCATGAGAGGACCTGTCCTCTAAATCCCTGCCTGTGGAGTTTTTTCAGTAGCCTTTGGTGAGGGACTATGTCAAACGCCTTCTGAAAGTCCAGATATATAATGTCTACGGGTTCTCCCGCATCCACATGCCTGTTGACCTTTCCAAAGAATTCTATAAGGTTCTTGAGACAAGACTTACCCTTACAGAAGTCATGCTGATTCTCCCTCAGCAAGGCCTATTCATCTATGTGTTTTGAGATTCTATCTTTGATGAGGCATTCCACCATCTTATCTCGCCATAAAGCCATATTACAGCCATAAAGCTATTCACCACCAGCAGATTAATAGCAGGTAGCGCAGACAAGCCATTGGCAAAACCCTACTGGTGGAGAAGCGGGGAAAAAGAGGGGACGGTGGTGGGATGAAGCAGAACTGTTGTCCACTAGATCCCGAAACCCTGTCCCAGGCTGGACACACCAGAAGGCTCCTCAGAGTTATCCCAGCAAGCACAGATGGCATAGTTCTGAGTTCCATCAGGAACTTTTGGTGGACAGCACCAAGGTAAATTTCTCCCCACCCCTCTCACCCAGGACCTGCAGTCCTGCATTTGTCCCCAGCACACTGCCCCCAGATAGGATTAGGTCAGGGCTTTTCAAACTGGGATGTCGCAACACCCAAACCTGTGGCCTCTGGTGTCTGCCCCTTTAAGGGGGGGCAGTGGGGAGGCAGGGAGGAGGCAGCAGCGCGATCCACAGGATCATGTCGCTCAAGGGGCTTCAGGGGCTTGGCTGCACTTAGCAGAGCCTCCTGCAGCCTTCCAGGGGTGCAGGGAGCCCTGTGCAAGTGTCTGCAGGGCTCCCCGATGCTTCAAAAGTGAAAGTGGAGTGATGACAGTCCACTTCCAATTTAACAGAGGTGGGGCGTGATCGCTCCACTTTCACTTCTAAAGCATCGGGGAACCCTGCAGGCATTCGTGCAAGGCTCCCCACACCTCCAAGAGGCTGCAGGACGCTCTGTGCCAAAAATGGCTGCCATGATATCCTGCATGCACTGGGCAACTAGTGGCAGCTCCTCAGGAGAAGGGAACATTCATGCTCTTCCCCCAAGTAAGGGAAGTACTTCCCCCAAGTACTCAACTCTAGTGGCTCTTTAGCCAGTGCAGAATCAAGAAGCCTTGTGTCAGGCCACAAGGTCCGACGTGGGGTTCTGTATCCAGTGGAGCTGAGCTCCACCAGTCCTGTCCCCTTTCCCCCGCTCTCTCCGCCCACTACACCTTCCCCCAGCCTGGAACACTTTCTTCCTGCCTCCACCCACGCCCTGACTTACCTTTCTGCTGCCAGGCACTTCGCACAGATTGCCTGGTGACAGATTGCTGGCCTTCAACCGGCGCTGTTCCAGCGCAGGCTTGCTGGGCCGGTGGTAATGCTCGCAAACATGCCTTACGTTTGCAACAGTGTGCGCTGGCGGTGAACCAGCACACACTCCATAGGACTGGGTCTTTAGGTACCTTAAAGACTGTCTTGTCCCATATATGCCTCATGTTTACTCTGGTCATCATCTCAGATTTTGCTGTAGGTTCTCTCGCCTTCAGAGGCATGGAAAGAATCCACTAGGAGCAGGGGCTTCTCAGTGGTGGTTCCCATCTTGTGGAATGCCGACCCAATGCCGACCCAAAGGTGGTTGATGTTTAATAGTGATGGTGGGGTTAATTAGCTGTTGTGGTGCCTTTTTCCATTTTATGGTGACTTTTTAATTCATTGTTTCATTTGATTGTTTGATTCAGTTTTTAAAAAAATAAGAACGTTTTTCTTGTCTTGTTTTTCTTCTAAGCTGCCTTAGTTTGGCTTGACAAGCAAGAAAAGTAGAATAGAACTGTTTTAAAATAAAGTGAATCAATACATTTTGTGACGTTGTCTTCCGGAGAAGAAAATTCTTCTAAATTCACTGAGAAACTTCATTGACTCCAATCCAAACAAGAAAGTTAGCCGTGCTTCAGACCCACTGAAATCAATGAAACAAGTTTCTCATAACTAATGTAAGCTGATTAATTGTAATGGGACTAACTTTCTATGGCTTGGGGCACTGGCTTTTGTAAATGAAAGCAGACTTTATGTTCTAAAGGGCAACAATTGCTAGGCTGGTTGTATCGTAAAAAAATACTTCATAAAACAGTTTGAAACCAAAAACTAAAAGTCTGGGGAAAAAATAGATGCCTAGTGTAGTCATTAGGGAGATTTTATCTGTACATTTTCAAAGTAGTTCTCATTTCATTTATTTGCCTCCCACCCCCATTATAGTATAATTATTGTTTCTGTAGGGCAGCGGTTTTCATACTCTCCAGGAGTTTGAAAACCATTGTAAGTCCTTGCGGAGGCAGGAGGGGAGGCAGTGGGGGTGGGGAGGAAGGCAGCAGCGCGATCCTGGGGATCGTGCTGCTCAGGGGGCTTACCAGAGCCTCCTGCAGCCTCCTGGGGGTGTGGGGAGACCCGTGTGAGTGTCTGCAGGGCTCCTCGAAGCTGCAAAAGTGAAAGTCGAGTGATCACAATCGAAAGTGGAGACCCACTAGGTGGGTAGTGAGTCAATTTCAGGTGGGTTCCCATTCATTTCAATATTTTATTTTTAATATAGTAATCTTGGTGCTACCAAGGTATATGACTGCATTTGGGGAAATGTTACAGATCTATACATTTAACAGGCTATTTTGTGTATACTTTTAACAATGATAGTAAATGGGACTTACTCCTGGGTAAGTGTGGGCAGGACTGCATTGCAGTTTAGGATTGTTAAAAACTTTCCTACTTGATGATACCACTTTCAGTCATGACATCACTTCCGGTGGGTCCTGACAATCTCATTCTAAAAGTGGGTCCTGGTGCTTCTGCACAAATGAGAACCACTGCTGCCGACAAAGCAATGACTTTTGAACATACTCGAGCATGGGACACAATTGCAAATGTCAGGCACGATCCAATCATAGTTTTAACATTTTAAAACAATCTCATTGGAAGAGCTGAGCACCAACTGAAATCATTGGGACACTGGGACAAAAAATGTTTTTAACTTCACCTGGATCATTTCCATATACTACAATATGGTCAGGTGTGGCATTTGAAGTATAGTCTCTACTCATCTCTTTGTTTCTCTTAGGGTGCAATCCTAACCCCTTAAGTCAGTACACTGGCATAGCGGTGCCAATGGGACATGTGCTGCCTCCTGCAGTTGGGTGTCACTCACGGAGGCCTCCTCAAAGTAAGGGAATGCTTGTTCCCTTACCTGAGAGCTGCATTGCCCTTATGTCAGTGCTGGAAAGCTGGAAAGCACTGGCATAAGGGGTTAGGATTGCACCCTTAGTTTCTCCAGGTCAGCTTTCTTGGCCTCAAGGGAATGAACTTGTTTCCAGGAGCTAATTGCAGCACACACACCCATACCCACAATGTTTGCCAAGCAGGTAGACAATCCTATATATTACAATACAGTGAACAGCCCTGTATGGCTTTTGAGCTTCATACCTAGAATTAAGGCAGTTTGTATTTTTATACAAACTAGAATTCATAACTAGAATTAAGGCAGTTTGTATTTTTTTCTTAATAAAACTAGGGGTTTATTAAGAGTTGTGAAGGTTATTTCTTGCTGTAGTGGTGGGAAAAGAGTTAGATAGTCCTTTAACAGTTGTTTCAGTTAGAAAATAGGTGCAGCACCATCTCAGGACACTTAGAATAATGTATTGACCCAGAGGCAGATGACTCAGGGGCAACCTGTCTCAGAATTTTACTCTTGTCCTCTATAACTTGTGGGGCTATATCCTGACTTTGTTTCCTTCCTCTGTCTTCCTCTCTCCTAGTCTTCCAACACACAGGACTAGGACACACACCATGAGCTCCACTTTGCCGTGCCCTAAGCTACACATACCCAGGCAAAGTGTACGAGTGTTCTAGGACTCCCTGTTCCAAAGTTTAGCACCTGTGTTACCAATAGAGATGTGCATGCTTTTAAACTGTAAGTAATTTTTTTATTTCTCTTTACTGCCTTTGCTCCTGTTTTAATGTTAGAAGCAAACTATCAGGAACTGGTGTGGAGCAATCAGCAAAAGGGATCTTCTGCCATATGACTGCTTAAAGTACACCCTTTTCTCAACACTGTTTAGTAATTGAATTTTATAAGATGCTGCTTCTCAGACTATTTCAGCTGTGACATGGCAGGCTGGACTTGTTTCAGTTCTCTGGCCAAGATATACAAAGCTAGTTTAAGCATACCAGGAGCTTGGGTGAGCTAACTGTAGTTTTATACTCTTTTTCCACTTTGAAAAGCAGGCCCCATTGCCATATTGGAAACTCCTGCAGTTTCAAGAGTGGTTTAGCATGTGGTAGAGGGGAGTCTAAAGTTCCCTAGATTCTCAGACCTGAGTGTATGGGTATTTGAATACTGTTCTTGTCTACAACTGTTCAAGATACAGAAGCCTGTCTGTTAAAAAATTTGGTCATTATTGACCTCAACACTTAACAACTAGGCTTTTCTGAAACATTAAAAGAGTAAGTGATATTTGATCAGGGCATTTATTGGAAATAAAATGAAAGGAATGAACTATTATACTATAGCTAATGCATTTTCTGTGTGTTTTGAGAAATAGCATAAATCAAGTAAGATCTTTGCAGCAGGTTCTTTGGAACAGTGTAGAAAATATCTCTTTAAATCCATCTCCCCCCTTCCCCCCCCAAACTGCTTGCCTGATTTGATTTCTTAAAGGAGAAAAAGATACATCATATCTGTGTTAGACTTAATTGATGTTGCTGTAAAATACATATTTGTTTGCATTTCTAATTGGAGAAGCACAGATGGCAGAGACTGCTGTTAGAAATCACATGCTCTTCAAAATTTCTGATATACAGTGAAATACTGTTTGTCAAATGTGTAGCTTGTACCAAAAAAAAGAGTTCAGTCGCTGAAACAAGATTCTTACTTACTTCAAGGAACGAGAATCTTTATGTAACTCAGTCCCAGGCAATAGACAACGTTCTGAATACGGTCCTGGGAATAATTCTTCCTAGGCACCAATCTGTATACACCTAGCTCGGAGTAAGCCCCATTGAACATAGTGTGCTTACTTCTGAGTAAACAGGTATAGGATTGCACTGTTATTGTCAGCATTCAAGGTTGATGGATTGCATCAGGCATTATGGATATCTGTATCTATAACTGTTTCTAAATACTTTTCAGTGTGCAAAATGTTTACAACATTTTATTTGTACTTTATTGAACATATCTGAAATACTTATGGCACAAGCCTATGCATGGTCTACTTAGAAGCAAGTCCCATGACATTCAATGGAGCTTACCCCCAGGCAAGTGTATATATAGAATTGCAGCCTTTCTTGCCAAAGTCACTCAATAGCTGTTTTAACCAGGATTTCCCTGTCTAAACGCAGCAATTACACCACACTTACTTATCTGAAGCCTTGATGTACATTGCACTTCTAAAATCCACTGCAAACATCTAAAACCTATTTATGAATTTGTGCTGAGTTTTAGTGATGAGAAGTAAGTCATCCCAGAAGTAAGCTGTGTGCAGACAATAACCTTATAATTATTATAATTATTATAAATTATAAACCTTATAATAATTATAACTTTATTAAACAGACAATAACAGCGTTTGGGCCTCTTCAGCCTAGAAAAGAGACGCCTGAGGGGGGACATGATTGAGACATACAAAATTATGCATGGGAAGGATAAACTGGATAGAGAGATGCTCTTTGGACTCTCACATAACATCAGAACCAGGGGACATCCACTAAAATTGAGTGTTGGGAGGGTT
Organism: Tiliqua scincoides; assembly: GCF_035046505.1. NCBI lineage: Eukaryota > Metazoa > Chordata > Lepidosauria > Squamata > Scincidae > Tiliqua > Tiliqua scincoides. The sequence continues at coordinate 128,999,502 of NC_089821.1, read as the reverse complement.
AAGACAGACAAAAGAAAATATTTCTTTACTCAGTGTGTGGTTGGTCTGTGGAACTCCTTGTCACAGGATGTGGTGACAGCATCTGGCCTGGATGCCTTTAAAAGGGGATTGGACAAGTTTCTGGATGAAAAAAATCCATTATGGGTTACAAGCCATGATGTGTATGTGCAACCTCCTGATTTTAGAAATGGGCTATGTCAGAATGCCAGATGCAAGGGAGGGCACCAGGATGAAGTTCTCTTGTTATCTGGTGTGCTCCCTGGGGCATTTGGTGGGGCCGCTGTGAGATACAGGAAGCTGCACTAGATGGGTCTATGGCCTGATCCAGTGGGGCTGTTCTTATGTTCTTTCAGAGATGTGTAAGTAATAGTATGTTTGATTTTATCAGACCTGATCAAGTCAAGTTGGCATTATTATAGTACAGTACTTCAGTATCTGGAAGAGTTGAAGTTATGAACTGATTCTGACCAAGCTGGCAAATCTGTGCCTGGACTCTACCCCTTCAGATTGCAGATATGGAGTTCACCTTCTATAATGATTTGAAAATCCTAAAAATTGAAAATAGGAATGTAACAGGAGACGTTAGGCTAGAACCCTTCTCCCTGGCAAGGTAGTTTTCTGTACAGTTTATGTGGTATTGTCCAGGTACAGGTAGTATAAACCGCCTCACTGAGAACTAGGACAAGCTCATGGTGCAACCGTTGTGGTTCCAATAGGCTGTCATGGCCACCTGTTGACTAATAATAATAATAATAATAATAATAAAACTTTATTTTTATCCCGCCCTTCTCCCAAAAAGGGACCCAGGGCGGCTATGAATGTTGCTCATGACATCAGTGCTGACTTGTAACACACTTGTCACATACCAAAATGCCTAGAGCAGTTAAAAGTGATTTGCTTGATTAAAATAAAAATTTCTATGTTGCTTATATTTGTTTGAATAATGCCCTTCCCAGTATGTTTACAAAAAATATTTCTCTCTCATTTAAAAAATATATTCATTCATTAATATTTTCAATAGCAATTACAAAATAATCAACATCTCAGGAGCTAAACCAGGATATATTGATGTACCAATCAGGGGTGGCCAACCTTTCAACTTTAGGGCACCCTGACCTTTAACAATTCCATAGAGTAGGGAATTTTAGCAGGTACAGCTTGTCAGATGACAAGCTGCACTTGCTGAAATTCCCTCTTCTACTCAATTGTTAAAGGTCTAAGAGCCCTAAAGTTGAAAGGTTGGACACCCTTTGTATAGATCATGCCAGTAATGTTTAAAGCAGAAATAAACAGAAACAAATCACAGAGTCAACAGAAGGTTAACAGTGGGTGAAGAATGCTTTACAACAGCAGTCTCCAAACTGACAACCACTGCACAATGGAAATTCCCTCCCCATCACGAGCAGTGCCTACTGTTCCACTGCTGTGCCACTTGCTCATCACATGATCTGGGCATAGGGTCACTCTGGGCAGTCATGTCTATGGCCTGGGCATCCTGGTACAAAGCCTGCTAGAATGTCAGGCCATAGACACAACTGCCTAGACTGGATAACAAACAAGCAGTAGAGCAGCAGAATGGTAAGCACCGCTCACGGAGGGGAGGGATTTTGGCAATCTGGCCCATGGGCCAGGGTTTGGCAAACCCTGCTTTACAGTATTGACAGATGCCACTAGACTAAGTATTTCAGTCAATGAAGATAGAGCTATATTTCATGGAACTCTTACAGAATTAGCAGAAAAAGGCCACAAATGTCTCTAGAAAATATTCAAAAGAAACTTTGAGGATGTAGAGGCTGCCATACTGGGTCAGCTCACTGGTCATCTAGCTGAGTATCATAGACGCTATCAGTGGCTCAGATGAGAATGTGGAAAGGTCAATTATTATTTCGATGAGGTAATTTTAAATAATTCTGAGCCTTTGATGTTGGAGCAATCTCATCCACAGACTTGGACCTAGGTGTATGTCTAGCACAGTGGTTTTCAACCTTTTTCATCTCACGGAATGCTAACAAAATGCCAAAATGGTCAGGACACACCATCAGCTTTTTAACCATTGACAAGGCACACCATGCTGCTGGCAGGGGGCTCACATCCCCCAATGGCCCTACTAATAAATGACCCTCCCCAAACTCCTGCAGCACACTAATGTGCCACAGCGCAGTGGTTGAAAATGGCTGGTCTAGTTCTCTGGTTTCTTATTGCTGTTTGAAAAGTGTCCCGAAGGAGTAAAATTGAATAGATCAAAAGTTAGTTGTCTAGTCAATGACTGTTTTGAACCATTCAATTATGGCAGTGGTTCTCAAACTCTCTAGGAGAGTTTGAGCTGCAGTAAGTCCTTGCAGGGGGGAGGCAGCAATGTGATCCCCAGGATCGCATCGCTAAGGGGGGGGTGCAGGGACTGGCATTTACTTACCAGTCCTTGCAGCAGCCTCCTGGAGGTGTGGGAAGCCCTGCGCAACTGTCCACAGGGCTCCCCTGGTCTTAAAAAGTGAAAGCGGATCGATCATGCCCCACCTCCACAAAACCAGAAGTGGAGCATGATTGCTTCATTTTCACTTTTTAAGCCCCAGGGAGCCCCACAGAAGGTTGCAGAGTTTTCCCCGCAACCCCCGAAGGCTGCTGCAGGGACTGGTCAGTAAATGCCAGTCCCTGCAGTCCCCTTAGCGATGCCATTCTGGGGATTGTGTTGCTGCCTCCCCCCTGCCCCCACCCCTTAAGGGGAAAGTGGCCAGGGCTCACTGGCTGGGGCATCACGACACCCCAGTTTGAAAACCACTGAGTTACAGGGATAACAGAAGCACTTGTCATTAGCAATCATTGTAAGAATTAAAAGGTCTTTCTTTTGCAATAAGGTTTTGGTATCCCATTAAATCATTCTGGGCCCAATCCGATCAACTTTCCAGCATTGATACAGCCATGCCAACAGGGCATACGCTGCATCCTGTAGTGGGAGGTGGGTGGAGTCACAGAAGCCTCCTTAAGGTAAAGTAAACTTTGTTTCCTTACCATGAGCCTGCATTGTGGCTGCATCAGCATTGAAAAGTTCGATAGGATTCCCACCCACCCCCTCTTAGGAAAGCTGATATCTCGTATATAGATAATTCCAAAATCAGAGGATAGCAGTGGCAAACGTCCCCAGCTCCCATCCCAAGACAAAGGTCCACAATGGTCCCCCCTCACGCAAATCCACTCTCCCACTTACCTGGAGTGCGCAGTGTCTCATGCAACTCCGGGACATGTCAGGGACGCCTCCCAAAGTTTCCCTGACACTTTAAACTGTGCTTCCCTAAAACCAGATGTACAGTTTCCGACCCATCAGGAGCCTCAGAGAGGCTTCCTCGGGGTCCTAAAGACACATGAGGCTCCACACCCGGGGCATTTGCCCCATAGAGTGAATGGGAGGTCCACCACTGGAGGACAGACAAGGTCCCTATAGCCATAAGCATTGAAAAAAGGTCTGCTCCTTGTTAAGGAAGAACCGGAGAATGACCAAGTTGAGTAATATCTAGTGGTTAGCAACCAGTGCACTCCTTCCTGGTTCCTGCTTCCTGGTTGCTGAAGGGGAGAAAACTTGTAAATCTGTCCACTGCTATCATCCCAACTAAGGAAACCAGGCAGAAAGGGACCAACTGGGAAAAACCACCCCTCCCAGGATAGCACAGAATCCCATGGGTTTTATTTAAGATCAAATCACAATAGCACCCTTGAGTGACAACCCACTGAATTACCTGTGAATGTGGACTAAACAGGCAAGGAGTCAAAATATAATCAGTTTTTTAAACACCCAGAAGAAAAAGAAATTAAACAAAATGAGAAAGTAAGAGGATAACAAATTCACCAAGCAAGTAACTAATAGTATCCAGCAGAGGGAGCTAAGGAGCAACACAAGAGCTAAGTGCAATACTCAACCTGAGGCTAACCAGTGAAGTTCTCAGGTTGGCTTGGAGTGAAAAGAGCAAATAAAGCATAATCAATTCCCTAGACACATCTAGCTTGAAATACAGTCCCTGTTGCTAGCTACTTAGATTGTCTCAGTGTTATGCACTAATTGGAGAAAGTACTACCACCCAAAAGTTCCACCCAAAAATAAAATAATCCCACAGCAATCACAATTAGAACCAAAAATATCCCTAAAATCTTCTGCTAAACATTTACAGTTAAAAGCTACGATTAAAATAATTTAAAAGTTGGTGGAAAATGTTCTTTGACATGACTTCTAAAGGGCGTTCACTGGTGGATGTTGTTTGGACTTTTTAACCAGTTTTAACTGGTCTCCCTTTCTTAATTTGATCCTGTTTCTTTGCCTCCTCCCTTCAAAGGGTCAGTTGTTGCTCATTCTGTTTCAGAGAGCTGTTTCAATATTGGAAACCATCAGCATGTCTCCAATTAATCTTCTAAAACACACTCCACTCCTTCAACTTTTCTAGATGTGAACTGTCTCCTGTCATCTTTGTAGCTCCTGTCATCTTTGTAGCTCCCCTGTGACACCTAGTCAACATTCATTCTGAACTATGGCAATGTCCAAGAGTCCAAAAATAAAGCTTAGTAGTGAAGAACAGAGTGGTATTATATTATTGGTCCATTAGAAGTTGAACCATGTAATTAGCTTTTGCAAAAATCCATTTGTTTCAAAAGGTAATAACAAAGATGAATGTGTTACAGGCTACTTGTGACTGAATCAGGTGTACCTCTTGGTTTTATGTCAACAGTAATATATTGACGGACTTTATTGATTTGGTTTGTTAGGACTCCTTTTTTAAAAAAGTGACAGGTGAGCCAATCTCTGTCTTTGCAGAAGAAAAAATATTTGTAAACCCTTTTATGGTGGGACTAGAGAAATACAAATTACACAGGTCTGAAAGCATGTTACAACCATCTACATGAAAATAAAATAATCCATTTGGTGTGTATATGTGTGATGTATCAAAATCTAGAATGTTACATCGTTAATTTATTATTTCTGTTTATTTCCTTTAATTCAAAGCATGTAGGTGACACACGTTTAAACAATGTACTTGGCAAGTACTTGATGCTAGGAGGAAGGGCCAGACCAGTAATGTGATCATTTTTAGGACTCATGATAAGAGACCACAGATCCACTGGTCAAGAAGGGCAAAATTTGATACAAAGCCCTGTAATCACCCCTCCCTTTACTTAATTGATCTATTGAGCTCTACACTCCAAATCTGAGTAGTGACCTGTTTATTTTTTTTTTAATGTTTTTGGTGTTTCCACGTGTCCAAAATTCAGATGAAGCTTTTGTTACAGTATGTGCCCCATACAGTAAGGCAATTTGGTGGCTGGGTAAGGCAGGCTTACCAGACTGCTGTTGTATGTAAGCAAATGTAAGCATACCTGTCAGACAATGGGCAAGGGCCAATCAGGGCAAAGTGCTGAGTCACTGCACAGAACAAGGAGAGATGGGAAAAGATGATGCAATCCCTGCCCAGGATGATGCAATGACATTCCTCAGTGATTAGGTCATAGTATTTCCCATTGGCTGGCAAGAGTATAAATGTCCAACCAGCACACTCCACTGTGTGGGTTGTAGGAGTGAGTTGCTGCACGAATCTCTGCTGGATAGATACCTGATTTGCTGACTACTTGGACTGTTCGCTGGACTGCTTCTGCTTGCCGATTTCTGGAACTGCCTTCTACTTGTAAATAGACTCTGGTGCTGGTACTTCCCTGGATCTTGCCTCCTTTTTTGGCATTCTTCCCTGTGCTCTGAGCACCACACGCTGCAGCTGCTGGTTTGCGCTTCTGCTATCTCTCTGTTTTGCCCATTATTTCTAACAGCTTTCCAGGCCTAAATCCAGCTACAGCTACATATTTGATGGATTGTGGGCGCAATCCTAACCAGCAGTTATGCTGGCATAGGAGCCCCGTAAAGCACGTTTGTGCCTCTGTGGGAGGAAGCTGCATCAGAGCATCCAGATGCACCAACACACAGAGGCTGGCGGAGGCCTCCGCAGTGGCTTCCTCCCCACCGCTTGTGCCAGTGCACCCGTGCCGACACAAGCGGCGAAGGTAGGCGTGGGGGGGCGGGGAGGAGGCGGGAAGGGGCATTTCTGGGTGGGCAGAGGGCAGGCAATGAGTGGCCCCGGGGTAGCTGGGGGCAGGGCTGGGACCTGACGGTTGTGGACCCAGAGCTCCCAGACCCGGAGCTTGGAGCTGCTCCGCTCTCCTTGGACTTGCACCACCTCTAAAGGTGGCGCAGGTTCAAGGAGAACCATTGGGGCACTCAGCCCTTACCCCTGGCTTGCCCCTGGCTGAGCCACTTGCCCCTGGCTTGCCCCTGGCTGAGCCACTTGCCCCTTGCCCCTGGCTGAGCTGCTGCACCCAACGAACCTGCGTTGGATGCAGCGTAAGCCTCCTGGCTTGCCTGCTCCAGCACAGGTTTGGATTGCGCCCTGTGACTCTAGCTGCTTCCCTAGACACCTGAGTTTGGGGGAAAAAACAACTTCTGTAAGACAAAGGAAAGTGCTGAAGCCAACATGGACTGGTGAACCAAACTTGTTGGCCACTTCTCTCTCTGTCTCCGAGCAGCCAATCCTCCATACTTCCTTCAAAGAAAAGCAACTGAGCTCCTTTAGTGCCTCCGTGCATGTTAAAGGATTACTTCATAGCCCTCTTTTTGTCTTTGAGACCCTCTTTGTCCAAGGAGATTTGTGTGATCATTCCTTTGCTACTGAGACCCCAGCAACACAAGGCTCTCAAGCGTCACAGAAACTGTAACCTTGGTTCACAGTGCATCCATCACCAAAGGCCAACAAAATTCATGTTGTTTGCCTTGTCTTTATCTCATGTAAAATCAAATTGGTTGCACACTTAGTGATTGTCTTTCCTTTCTGTGAGTTCTGTGTGGTAAGTGAGAGAGTGGAACATTTTAAAAAACTTTTATACTGTTGGAGGCTCAAAATCAGCCTCAGATCCCATTGGTCCAAAATGGGATCTGAGGCCTAGGAAGATTGGAACAAGTTTGTCTGGTGGGAGAGACTGCCACCCCTCGCTGCAAGTGGGTGAATTGCTTACATGGCCTGATCTAGGCTCATGCCTGTAGCCCTCAGTTCAGGCTACAAAGAGCCATTCTCGACCTCTTGTTGCTGCTGCCTGGACCACCCAAACCCTCCTCTGTTGTTTCCCATTACCTCTCCCCATTTTCCTTCTTCCCCTCTGTCTTCCTAACATCTTCTCTTCCTTCCCTGGGTTCCTGGGGGAAGTCCAACTCATCTGCCTACATAACTTCTCCTGTTTACCCCTTTCTAACAGCTTTCCTTAAGGCTCCTTGAGTGCCTGCCTGTGCTGGAGGAGCTTGACAGTGAACGAACCCTAGAAGAACTTCATGTGGCCCTGGACTCCCTTGCCTTTGGCAAGGCACCTGGAAAAGACAGCATCCCTGCTGAAGTCCTAAAGTGCTGCAAAGAGATCATCATCACTGAGCTGCATGAAATCCTTTGTCTCTGCTGGAGAGAAGGTGGAGTACCTCAAGACATGAGGGATGCAAACATCATCACGCTGTACAAGAACAAAGGCGACAGGGGTGACTGCAACAACTACCGTGGCATCTCTCTCCTTAGCGTTGTAGGAAAGTTGTTTGCCCGAGTTGCACTAAAGAGGCTCCAGGTACTTGCAGAGAGCGTTTATCCAGAATCACAGTGTGGATTCCGAGCCAACAGGTCCACCACTGATATGGTATTCTCCCTTAGACAACTGCAGGAGAAATGCAGGGAACAACGACAGCCACTCTTTATAGCCTTCATAGATCTCACGAAGGCTTTCGACCTGGTCAGCAGGGATGGCCTCTTCAAGATTCTCCCTAAGATTGGATGTCCACCCAGGCTCCTCAGCATCATCAGATCCTTCCACAAGGACATGAAGGGCACTGTTGTCTTTGATGGCTCCACATCACACCCCTTTGACATCCGAAGCGGCGTGAAGCAGGGCTGTGTTCTTGCACCAACCTTGTTTGGGATCTTCTTCGCTGTCCTGCTGAAGCAGGCCTTTGGAACTACAACAGAAGGCATCTATCTCCGGACCAGATCAGATGGAAAGCTCTTCAACCTCTCCAGACTGAGAGCAAAGTCCAGCTTAAATGTCTGCGTGACTTCCTCTTTGCCGACGATGCAGCTGTCACTACCCACTCTGCCAAAGATCTCCAGCAGCTCATGGATCGTTTTAGCAAGGCCTGCCAAGATTTTGGACTGACAATCAGCCTGAAGAAAACACAGGTCATGGTTCAGGATGTGGACTTACCTCCCTGCATTACAATCTCTGCGCATGAACTGGAGGTTGTCCATGACTTTGTGTACCTTGGCTCAACGATCTCCGACACTCTTTCTCTCGATACCGAGCTAAACAAATGCATCGGTAAAGCAGCTACCACGTTTTCCAGACTCACAAAGAGAGTCTGGTCCAACAAGAAGCTGACGGAACATACCAAGATCCAGGTCTACAGAGCTTGCGTCCTGAGTACACTTCTGTACTGCAGCAAGTCATGAACTCTTCACTCACAACAGGAGAGGAAACTGAATGCTTTCCACATGCGCTGCCTCCGACGTATTCTCGGCATCACCTGGCAGGACAAAGTTTCAAACAACACAGTCCTGGAACGTGCTGGAATCCCTAGCATGTATGCACTACTGAAACAGAGACGCCTGCGTTGGCTCGGTCATGTCGTGAGAATGGATGATGGCTGGATCCCAAAGGATCTCCTCTATGGAGAACTCGTGCAAGGAAAGCACCCTACAGGTAGACCACAGCTGCGATACAAGGACATCTGCAAGAGGGATCTGAAGGCCTTAGGAGTGGACCTCAACAAGTGGGAAACCCTGGCCTCTGAGCGGCCCGCTTGGAGGCAGGCTGTGCAACATGGCCTTTCCCAGTTTGAAGAGACACTTGGCCAACAGTCTGAGGCTAAGAGGCAAAGAAGGAAGGCCCATAGCCAGGGAGACAGGCCAGGGACAGACTGCACTTGCTCCCAGTGTGGAAGGGATTGTCACTCCCGAATCGGCCTTTTCAGCCACACTAGACGCTGTTCCAGAACCACCTTTCAGAGCGCGATACCATAGTCTTTCGAGACTGAAGGTTGCCAACTAACTAACTAACTCCTTAAGGCTCCATTGTGTGTGATTGTTAATGGCAGATTCTCCCTGTATAGTTTACAAGTAAATGAGCTAATTCGATTAGTCCCATTTTTGGTTCTTTGAGCACTTCTGGTAAACTGTTGTGCACCTTCACCCTTGACTCTGTTTTCTGTTCACTGCTAAATTACATAGACGTGCTGTTGGCCAATACATTGGATCCCTTCACATGGATGTTTCCTCCTATGTGCACATGCTACATGTGTTTTTAAAAAAGCACTGCCATCAACAAGAAAGCTCTATGTCAATGCCTATTATAGTCAACCTTTGTATGGATTCATTTCAAGGATAATCTACCACTGAAACACAGAGAAGATTACATAGAGTTGATCCTACATGCAAGATCTTTTCCCCTGCATGCTAAGTTGTTGGTCAAGGATGGTCTGATTAGTTGGACTCTCTTGAGCTGCCTGATGTGTGGTAGTTCTCCTTGATCCCACTTCATTACAGCATGGCTCCATCCATGTCCACTGTGGAGCTAGTACTTACCCTGTCTCCCATCCCTATTTCTCCATTCTCCTGATCTCTATTCTCTCTCCCTTACTGTAACCTGCCAACTCTGTGGTCAGCCTAGGCATTGCTATTAGTCAGCAAATTTGTGCTTGTGTAGTTCTGACAGAACCCCTACCTGTTCCCATGGTCACCACTGGATGATAGCTGGTAAAGATGTGCTTTCTCCACCCCTTCAATCACCCCACAGCAGTAGCAGATAATTCCCACTTGCAAACCGCCCCACAGGTCCCCACTGCACTTTGGAAATTCATAGTAGAGGATCGATCCAGGAGTTTCTTCATTCATAGCTCAGTCTTGTAGTCATTGCGTAAATAGAACATAAGAACAGCCCCACTGGATCAGGCCATAGGCCCATCTAGTCCAGCTTCCTGTATCTCACAGCGGCCTACCAAATGCCCCAGGGAGCACACCAGATAACAAGAGACCTCATACTGGTGCCCTCCCTTGCATCTGGCATTCTGACATAACCCATTTCTAAAATCAGGAGGTTGCGCATACACATCATGGCTTGTAACCCCTAATGGATTTTTCCTCCAGAAATTTGTCCAATCCCCTTTTAAAGGCATCTAGGCTAGACGCCATCACCACATCCTGTGGCAAGGAGTTCCACAGACCGACCACACGCTAAGTAAAGAAATATTTTCTTTTGTCTGTCCTAACGCGCCCAACACTCATTTTAGTGGATGTCCCCTGGTTGTGGTATTATGTGAGAGTGTAAAGAGCATCTCCCTATCCACTCTGTCCATCCCCTGCATAATTTTGTATGTCTCAATCATGTCCCCCCTCAGGCGTCTCTTTTCTAGGCTGAAGAGGCCCAAACGCCGTAGCCTTTCCTCATAAGGAAGGTGCCTCAGCCCCGTAATCAACTTAGTCGCTCTCTTTTGCACCTTTTCCATTTCCACTATGTCTTTTTTGAGATGCGGCGACCAGAACTAGACACAATACTCCAGGTGTGGCCTTACCATAGATTTGTACAACGGCATTATAATACTAGCCGTTTTGTTCTCAGTACCCTTCCTAATGATCCCAAGCATAGAATTGGCCTTCTTCACTGCCGCTGCACATTGGGTCGACACTTTCATCGACCTGTCCACCACCACCCCAAGATCTCTTTCCTGATCTGTCACAGACAGCTCAGAACCCATCAGCCTATATCTAAAGTTTTGATTTTTTGCCCCAATGTGCATGACTTTACACTTACTGACATTGAAGCGCATCTGCCATTTTGCTGCCCATTCTGCCAGTCTGGAGAGATCCTTCTGGAGCTCCTCACAATCACTTCTGGTCTTCACCACTCGGAAAAGTTTGGTGTCGTCTGCAAACTTAGCCACTTCACTGCTCAACCCTGTCTCCAGGTCATTTATGAAGAGGTTGAAAAGCACCAGTCCCAGGACAGATCCTTGGGGCACACCGCTTTTCACCTCTCTCCATTGTGAAAATTGCCCATTGACACCCACTCTCTGCTTCCGGGCCTCCAACCAGTTCTCAATCCACGAGAGGACCTGTCCTCTAATTGGATTAGAGTTGTGGAGTTTCTAATTGGATTAGAATTGTGGAGTTTTTTCAGTAGCCTTTGGTGAGGGACCGTGTCAAACGCCTTCTGAAAGTCCAGATATATAATGTCCACGGGTTCTCCCGCATCCACATGCCTGTTGACCTTTTCAAAGAATTCTATAAGGTTTGTGAGGCAAGACTTACCCTTACAGAAGCCATGCTGACTCTCCCTCAGCAAGGCCTGTTCGTCTGTGTGTTTTGAGATCCTATCTTTGATGAGGCATTCCACCATCTTACCTGGTATGGATGTTAGGCTGACTGGCCTATAGTTTCCCGGGTCCCCCCTCTTTCCCTTTTTAAAAATAGGCGTGACATTTGCTATCCTCCAATCTTCTGGCACCATGGCCTTTTTGAGGGACAAGTTGCATACCTTAGTCAAGAGGTCTGCAACTTCATTCTTCAATTCCTTAATAACTCTTGGGTGGATGCCATCAGGGCCTGGTGACTTACTGATCTTTAATTTATCAATGAGGTCTGAAACATCTTCTCTTTTAACCTCTATCTGACTTAACTCCTCGGTCAGGTAGCTTCTGTCTCGTCGGTCAGAAAGCTTCTCTGCAACTGTCAGGAAATCTTAAAAGCTCCCTGCCCCAAAGCTGGCAGACTGGAGAGCTGGGTTTGAAAAGCAGGGATGGCTTGACTCATGGACTGTTTTTTTTTCCTTCTACAGGTCCAGTATAGTTTGAATAGAAACTATTTGTGATGCTTGAAAATCTGGACACACCTTGGCTAAAATGTTATGGAGAGCAACCCTGGTCTATGTTGAAGTGATTTTCAAAGGAAGGTTTTAGATAAAAGATAGAGTTGAAGGGAAGGATGGTGGGGGGAGGAACTCGGATGGGCGGGGGGTATCCTATCCTACGTATTGGGCTGCAAACCCCAACACAGAGGCGCTGAAGTCTGTGCCAATAAAATTGCCAGCACAGACCTGAGAAGCCCCATTGCAGGTCTTGGGGCTTTCCCTGAGAAGACCTCCAGCAGCCCCATTGGAGCCACTGGTTGCAGCAGCAGCAGCAGCAGCCGCCATTTTGATGCCACTGCACCTGGCGGTGCCGTCAGGGATAGGATTAGGCAGCCCGTCTCCACTGTTAAGAGTACCAGATCCTTTAGAGATCTCCGTTGCCTTACTACCTGTGTAAGGTAGTAAGCATGCTAAGGTTTCTATGGCCTGGGCACAATATATCCTCTGTTAACTATTTTTGTTATTGCCTTCTTTTTTTAAACTTCAGCAAACATTTGCAATTATTCCTTTCTGTAGCAAACCTAGTTCATGAAAGTGTTTTGTTTAAATACAAACTGTGGCCATGATCCAACCAGCCTTTTTCTCCCATTGACTTAAAAATGCAAATGCTTAACTCTCCCTTTGAAATGAAAAGGACTTAAAAATGTAACATAGTTGGCTTGTGCCTTAACATTTTAAGTGTTGAGAATTAAAGGGACTTTCTTTGTGCTTGCATGGGCAGGGGTCTCCAAACCCCAGCCTGGGAGCCAGATGCGACCCTAATGAGCCGCTATCCAGTCCATGGCCAGCCTCTGATCCCCTGCAAGCCTCTGGCCCACTTGACCAAACACAACCAGAACTCTGGTTTGGTCATGTCCGGAGAGGGTTCTGAGGGCCTAAAAATATCACTTCCTGGTTTTCCTGAAAAATTGTAAGTAATTTTTGTGCCCTCTGAAGGCCTTAGACCAGTGGATCTCAAACTAGTGGGTTGCGACCCACCAGTTTGTGTAACGCTTCACTTGTCCCTTTAAGGGGCAGGGGGGAGGGAGGCAGCAACGCGATCCCAAAGATCGCGTCGCTAAGAAGGGCAAGGGGGGGTGCTTTGCACTTACTTCAAGAAGGCAGGGCTGCAGCAGGCTGCAGGAGGTACGGGGAGTTGAAATGTTTGCTAAAAGTGGGCGCAAAGCATTTGTTTTGCAGGAGGAGCTTTGCGCCCCCTTTTAGTGAACATTCCAAGCCTTGGGGAGCGCTCTGCAGGGCTGCACAGGGCTCCCCACACCTCCTGCAGCCTGTTGGTGCTTGGAGGAATCCTCAAAATTTGAGCTCATTCATTCATTCATTCATTCATCTAAGTTTCACCTCTAATGTATTTATGTAAATTTTATATTTAAAAAAATTTTTTCCAGCCCTTGACACCGTGCCAGATATTTGATGTGGCCCTTTGGCCATAAAGTTTGGAGACCCCTGTGCATGGTTGTTATACTAGCTTATCCTAATACATTCCTCAGAAACATGCAAAATTTGTTCCTTTTTCTTTCATGCTGGGTACTTCCTCTTGCACCTGAAGTTTACATCCTGATGTGACACTAGCATAGCTAACGGGGGTGGGGGGGTACAGGTCCCTGGATAATAAATAATAATAATAAACTTTATTCCTATCCCGCCCTTCTCCCTAAAGGGACCCCTAAGGGATACTCCTAAGGGACTCCCTAATGGATACCATGCCTAAGAGGGTGTCAAGAGACCTCCCAGACGCAACCAGAGGTGCCTTCTGGTCACATCCAGGAGGTGTACTGAAGTGGAAGCCGAGCCTCCGAAGGCCTCTTTTCTTAGTGCCTTTCAGAGGCCCAGGGGAGTGTATGTGGGGTGCCAAAAATGTATGTGCCTCTGGGTGCCAGAAGCCCTAGCTGTGCCACTGCATTGTGATTCCATGAAGCAATCCAGCACTGTAAGGATTCAAACCCAAGAAGCTGTGCCCTGCAGAGCCCAGAACATCACGATGGAAATCTGAAAACTATTCAAAGGAATGGAAAGGCTCCCAGTTCAGGCTATTGTGCAGGATCGCAAAGGAGGCCTGGCAAGTTACCAAATCAGGCTTCACTGCCGCAGTGAAAGTAACCAGATGCTCAGAGGCATCAACAGAAAGAATGGCGCCTCACTACAGGTAAGTTAAGGAAGTTTGTATAATAAAATGAAGGTAATTAGAGTCAATGGTAATTAACCACATGCAGTAAATGCTCCTTAAAAACCCACAAATTGGATGAAAATTGCAAGCTGACTGTTATGCTGCTTAAAGAGTAGCATATCCCATATATGTCTGGCACTTATTTCCCCATTTTTTTTTTTACATCTCTTTATTTGGCAAATTCAAGCAATGTAGTGCTTTTAGACTGTAGGAATGAAACGTCCTGTGGCACGTTAAAGAGTAACCAATTTACTGAAGCATGAGCTTTTGTGTACTACAGCTCACTTTGTCAGACTCAGGGCGCAATTCTAACCCCTTATGTCAGTGCTTTCTAGCACTGACATGGGGGCAATGCAGCTCTGAGGTAGGGGAACAAACATTCCCTTACTTTGAGGAGGCCTCCATGAGTGACACCCAACTGCAGGATGCAGCACACGCCCCATTGGCACTGCTGTGCCAGTGCTAGAAAGCACTGACCTAAGGGGTTAGGAGTGTGACTTCAGAAAGTGCTGTCCTCAAATACATATAAGACCTTCTTCATGTATTCCCTGTCATTTTGGCTGCAATATGTTATGTCAAAAGTAAGCACACCGTAGATTGGAAAACAGTGTTGCAATCCCTTCCCTTATTTTTAAAATTTGTTGAATTATATCAAATGTACAAATCAAGATAACATAACAAGGGATTTTTAAAAATCCCACTTATTTGAAGACAAAAATAGAAGAGGATTTCAGGTAAGATTTTATTTGTGTTGCCACTCCCATGCTCAGTTCACTGAATACAGGCGCAGTCCTAATCTGCGCAGGAACAGGCAAGCCAGGAGGCTTGAACTGTATCCAGCACAGGATTGTGGCCAGAAGTGGCTCAGCCAGAGGTAAGGCCTGCTGGCCACAATGGGTCTCCTCGAACTAGTGCCACCTCTGGACATGGCGCATGTCCAAGGAGAGCAGAGCGGCTTGAAGCTGCTCCATTCTCCCTGGGAACGGGGGTTGGAATCCAGCATAACTGCTGGATCCCAGCCCTGCCTCCAGCTCCTTGCCCACCTGCCCCCAGGGCCGCCCATCGCCCACCCTCCCCCCGCCCAGGAATGCCTCCTCCCTGCCTCCCCCACACCTACTTTTTCCACTTGTGTCGGGGCAGGCAGGCCAACACAAGGGGCTCAGGGGAAGCCGGCACAAAGGCTTAAGTCAGCCTCTGCAGGCCTGCGCTTCTTGAAGCGCCAGCCTGGCTTCCCCTCGAAGAGGCACAAATGTGCTTTACGGCACGTTTGCGACCCTCCTAGACCAGCCCAAGGGACTTGGGCCAGCATAACTGCAAGTTAGGATTGCGCCCTATGATGCTTAACACAAAGGAATATTTACACACACAAACAGAAGGGGATGAGATTGCCTTTATTTAATCTATATTTGCTCCTCAAAAGTCACTTTCTCCTGTACAGACACGCAGAAGGCTACTGTAGGTTCAGCCCAGAGCATTTGTAGTTTTTTTTTTTAAATTTATACTATTTATAGCCTCCCTTTCTTCCATGCTGGATCTCAAGATGATGTACCTTCCTAGC
Organism: Tiliqua scincoides; assembly: GCF_035046505.1. Taxonomy (NCBI): domain Eukaryota; kingdom Metazoa; phylum Chordata; class Lepidosauria; order Squamata; family Scincidae; genus Tiliqua; species Tiliqua scincoides. The sequence continues at coordinate 128,983,828 of NC_089821.1, read as the reverse complement.
TGGTCACCCATTCAGTCACTGTCTGGACCCAGATCTGCTTAGATTTGTTAGCATAGCACAGCAGGTTTTGGAAGACTTCTGTTACATGATCAATATTTTATTTTAAATTTAAATATTTTATTTAAATTCAAGGAGTGCAGGAGACACGTACGTGGTGCTTGGTATTGGATGCCTGTCTGGAAAGCGAAGGGCCAAACCAGATGCCAGATTCAAGGATGCAGGTCTCTTGTGTTGTGTGCTCCCTGGGGCATTTGGTGGGCCACTGTGAGATACAGGAAGCTGGACTAGCTTAGGCCTTTGGCCTGATCCAGTGGGGCTCTTCTTATGTTCTTAACTAGTACTATGAAAATAAAAAGACTGTGGACAAGAGGCCACAGATTAACAGGTCAGGAGCCACATTTCAGGTTTTAAATTGGAACAATGTAATTACCACCACCTCCATATTACCCTCTTTAAGTATAGGATGCTTGTATACCTTTCTCCATTTTCAACAAGATGCAGCAAGATAGCGGCATCATATGTCCTTAGAGCATAACTTGGAACCATTGAGAGAGATCATATTTGCAAAATGAGCACTTCTAATGTTCAAAGCAAGTCAAGTCCAATGTGCAAACATCAACTAATGCAACAGTGATATTTCAAACTTTTCAGTAAAGTTTCCTTGCATTCTTTTTCTTGTTAGCTTCAGAGTCAAGATGTGTCTTGTGACATTAAATGCAGTTAGAGTAAAGCTTTCCCCACGAAGCACTATTGCAACAAATATCATGGACAAACTTTGTAGATATTAGATTTTATTCTTCCTCTGACACCATAGATAATGAAGTTTTATCAACTCCCTTTTATTACTACTATCTAAAAATGTATCATGTAATAGGATCGTAAACATTTAATGAAACTTAGTGCTGTACTGAATTTTAAAAATGAAATTTTAGGATAGACAAGCAGCTCATCGGTTTACTTTTTTTTTTTTTTTAAAGTAGAATTGAACTCTTGTAATACTAATCTAGCCTTTCTCACTCCAGTATATATCAACGTATACGGTACTTTTAAGTGACAGGGATGTTCTGTGATTCATTCCATGGCATCCATGTTTCATTAATGGGAAGCCCAATCTAAAACTGTGCTGCTGCAGTGGTGCCTCATGGCTTGCACTGTATCCAGCACCAGTTAGGAGGAGGCTAGAGGTCTCCTCAGAATAAGGGGATATTTTTCCCCTTACGCAAATGGAAAGGTTCAGCCTGCCCAATGGAGCTACTTGGATCAGAGCCAGCTAAATCACTGCCACAAATCTGAGAAGCTCTGTGTAAAACTGCCAGGCCTGGGAAGGGGTAGGATATGGCAGAGGCCTCCTCTGCCGAGCACACTACCCCTCCCAAACCTGACCCACCCCTGTTCCATCCTCTCACTGCCCCATTATGGTCCCTTTCTTCCTCTGTTCCACTCTGCCTAAGCCCCTGCACTGCTTAGCAGAGAACTCACCTCCATCAGCAACTGAAGATCCTTTCTGCTAGTTCTGCTTGCTCTAAAGTAGTTTGCAACACTGTAGGTCAGCACAGCAGCTGCTGTATCAGCAGAGTCCCAGGTCAGGATTGCGCTGTTAGTGGTTAGTCTGTCTGTCTGTCTGTCTGTCTTTCTTTCTTTCTTTCTTTCTTTCTGCATAAACTTTATTAAACAAGTTTTCTTTTTCAAAACAAAAAAACCAAGATACAAGGGTCTAGCTAAGAGAAATGCAATTGAAAGATGTCTAATATTCTTATGTGTAATAAGAACAAGGCTTTTATTTTATTTTTATTTTTGTTTTAAAGAATGATCAAACAGCAAGACCTGCATGTTGGAAAACATGGGGGGGGGGCAAGAGTAGGAGGATTGTATTAATTGTAACATATTAGAAACACACACATTTGTATTTAGAAGTGTGCTCACTTGAAGGAACAGCTTCCGTATAAAATATAAAAGAGTACCATACTGCTTTTGTACTGCTATTCATAGTTGGTTCCTAGCCTATGTAACTTGTTGAGCTGGCTTGCACTCAAGCTTGACCACTGTCTGAAGCAGTACCAAATTTTGCTTTCCTTCTGCAGTCATGCCACCAGCACCTTGCAGACAGAGAGTGGCAGGTTTCTCCCTTTTGAAGAAAGGTTTCTCCACTGCTGAAGAAAGAGAGGGACACAAAAAGCTGCCTCTTCTGTGCCACCACCTCCTTGTCCATCCAGCTGCTTAGGAAAGAAGGTGGGTGTGCAAGGAAGGTGAAGCAACCTGGAGCCCACCACCTCTTTCTTTTTCCCCAAAAAGGTAAAAATTGAAATAAACAAAATATGTAGAAAATGCTGGGAGTCAAAGCCCAAAGTAAGGGATTGATGGAGACAGACTCCAGATCTCCATACTCTGACTTTCCTTGCTTACCCTGCTGCTTTCCTAAACAAGGAGACAGTAGTGATAACAATTCCTCGCCTTTCTTCCTGTGCTGGAGGAAGAAGTGGGCTGCCCTGATCCTCTTCCTGTTCTCTTTCAGTGACTGAAGTGGTTCAGTGAGTAGTGGACCAAAAGGTGTGGGGACAGATGCAGAGGGTGGGGTATCAGATGCTCAGCTTGATCCTTTCCAACTCAAGGCAAGCCTTGCAGCTGGAGTCATGGGTAGGCTAGTCCTGCTTGCACATAATCATACATTCCCAAGCCTTCTCCATGTGTTGATTTTGGGTGGCTGTTGGGTGACTATTTCCACAGTCTAGCAGTACACATTTTGGCAGCTATAGAAAGTTGTTTTAGCAGTGACCTATGAAGGTAGTTTTGAGGTCTAGTGTCACAGTATATCCAACTGTTGAATTGTGATTGAATCATGATATTGGTGATCAAAGACTGTCAAAGCACCAGTCCAACCACTCCCACATATTCAGCAGCCAGCAAAAACTCTGTGAAAGGGTAATAGACAAAGTGGTTGAGGTCCCAATTTTGATCTTTCAAATCCTCTTTTTAAAGTACAGTTCTTGCAGTGATACATATGTTTCCCAGATTGCAACCCAGGGACCCTGATACAGGGGGATGCCAGTTTTAACTCCAAATACAATAGGTAAGCAACTCAACAGGGAGTTGGGGAAGAAGAGCTGGAAGAAGTAATGATATAGATATAGATATCAATCATTGTTATATATCGTTATAGTTATATACATATATACATATATCTCAATGACACAATGAGGACTGGAGAGCTTTCCTTTTTCTTTTAATTCTCTTCTGTAATCAAACTAACAGGAAAAGCAATGGATTTAATTATTAGAACTTATTTGTATTCTATCACGTCTCCTGATTGTGTAAGATAAGATGTGGAATCCCAGGTCAGCCTTATAGAATGAATTTTATTTTTAACATTAAAGCAATTTATAGCAGGAACATTCTACCATAACAGATTTTTTATATGTTTGGAATCATAGCTAAGCTTTAAAATGCCAAAATCAATACAGTATATGGCGCATAGCCATCGGCACTGCATGCCATGTGGCCTAATGTTATTTCAGTGATATTATATATGGTAGAAGATTGTGTGTCTGGGTCAAGCATGGTGGCCTCTTACATTCAGAAGATGCCAGGAACTGCAGTCAAACAATATTTTTGCAAATTGAGAACATTTGAGTGTCATCATGATGGAAGAATGAAATTAGCTAGCTAGAGTGTAATTCCAAAATAACTTCACTAAATGAAATTGATTTCAAAAAGATCGTAATGGCTAAATAACACTGTACATGCACACAGATGCACACACACTTTTACAAATTTTGATTCTTTAAGTCTCACATTTGGTTTAGCTGTTTAGTGGCCAATAATAATAATATAATAATATACAGTATTTATATACCGCCTTTCTTGGTCTTTATTCAAGACTTTATTCAAGGCGGTTTACACAGGCAGGCTTATTAAATCCACGCAGGGATTTTTACAAATTGAAAGAAGGTTCTCTCTTTCAAAAACCACCACATTCAAGCTGTTACACTCCGATCTGGTTTAACATTCTGGCCTCCATCCTCCCACGCTCCGAGCAGATGGAACAGCTCAGCTGCAGCTTGCCAGCTGCTTCAAGGTCGCATGGTGCCGGTGGCCTCGAACTGGCGACCTTGTGGATGTTAATCTTCAGGCAAATGGAGGCTCTACCCTCTAGACCAGACCTCCTGCCCTATCACAATAAGTGTGATTACATAGATACAATAAATACTGATGGCCAGTGATATATTACTCCTTTTCCTCCTGGTTCTCCACTCAAAATTGTGCACTCCTGCACCAGTTCAAAAGAAACAAAAGCCAATGGGACATTTGCATGTCACAAGGAGTTGGGTCCTGAGAAGCTGTGTTCTCTCCAAGGGAACTTATGCATTCTGAACAGAGATGCTTCTTCAGCTCAGATACGATCAATCAGATCTTCATCATTCCATACTAAGTACCCAGGTCTGGCAAGGATGAGCCCATGGCAGAATTGAGCAGAAGGGAGCCAGACATGCAATCTTGAGCTTTGGCAATGACAGAAAAATACACAGGCAGGCTCTTCATGTCCCATTCAGGATTTGGAGCCATGAAGTGGGGAACAAGACTAATTAGAGGCTGGTAGTTAAGTACTGTAAGTAGACATCTTGTTATGGTAAGTTTCTGGTTCCACCAAGTTCCCAAGCATATTTTTGTCTGGGTGCAAACTATTAACAGTATTTATATACCACTTTTCAACTAAAAGTTCACAAAGCGGTTTACAGAGAAAAATAAAATAATTAAATGGCTCCCTCTCCCAAAAGGGCTCACAATCTAAAAAGATGCAAAAAGAACACCAGCAGACAGCCACTAGTAAAAGACACTGCTGGGGTGAGGTGGGCCAGTTACTCTCCCCCTGCTAAAAAGAGGAGCACCCACTTGAAAAAGTGCCTCTTACCCAATTAGCAGGGGTTAGTGAAATCAATTATTTCTTATCTTATCAAAAGCCATCTTGAGTTGCCTACAGGGAGGCAAGGAAGGCAGGGCAGAAAAGTTTAATAAAAATCCTGTGTCTGTTTTGAAATATTGGATAATTGGTCTTGTTTAGCTTTTTCTTAGTTCCCTGGCACATGCTTATATGCACATGCACACGTGATGGGCAGCCTAATCCTAAAGGTGGCAGTGCCGCCAGGTTCAGCAGCACCAAAGAGACTACCGCTGCAGCCTGTGGCTCCACAACAGCCACAGGAAGTATCCTCAGCAGAATGGGACTTGTGTCCCTTCCCCCGAAGAAAGCCCCAAGCCCCATAATGGGGCTTCTCAAGTCTGCACCAGTTATTTTGCCAGTGCAGCCTTGAGAGACTCTTCCCGCCCAACATAGAATTCAGCACCAGTGGTACGCTCATACTGCCAACACTGAAGAGCTCAGGATTGGGCTCTAATACACTTTAGTCCCTGATGTTTTGCTAAACTTCCTTTTCCAAACTTGGCCAAAAGAATTGTGTCCACTTCAAGCTAATTAGTTCCTCTCTCCACTCAAAATAGCCCTAATTTTGCAGAAAGCACCATTGGGTACTGCCTCACCCCCAAGAGGCTCATCTGTTCAAACTGCAGAGTTCCTCCTTCCACCACTCTCCTGCCAGCAGCTTCTGCAGCCACTGCAGCAACATCCTGGTTCCCAGCAGCTCCTGGGCATGACAGCCACACTCTAGTCACCAATAGTCTCCATTCATTCAGGCTGCCCTCTTTCCTAAAAGCTCTTTCCTTCTGCTCTCTCAGTCTCTCCAACCTACAACCACAAACTTTCCCTCCTCCAGGTGCTGCTTTTATCCCTGAGGGCCTTGTTGCCTCTTAAGTGGCTGTAGCTGTGTGGCACCATGCACTATGATCTAAGGCCCTGGTTTTAACCCCATGCTTCCCAGACCTGTCAGAGGAAGGGGCCACTGTTGACACCACACCCTATCTCCTCAAGGAATCTTACACATTTCCATTACACCTGGGTTGTTCTATCAGCTCTGGGCACTTGGAACCAAAGTCCACTCCCTGATTCACATCTGTTTTGATCCTGTAAATCCTATCAGCAGTACTGGCTCCCAGTCCAGGGTAATTTAATGTCCCTGATTATTAATGTACTTGTCCTGTGCTCTTGCTTCCAAGTCCACTGTCACACCTTACTCCTGCAGGTATGCAAGGAATTCCTGCAGAAACCAGGGAACTCTGGGACTTGTAGTTTTTGAGACAGCATTTCACATAGGGTAGTACACTTTGTTCTGTCTCTCATACAACATGTGTTAAATCTTATTCAAACATCTCCATTATTTCATTTGAGATGCATTGTCAAGTTCTGGAGAGCATGAGACTCTTGATAGTGAAGATGTCAGCACCACAGAGGAAACTGGCAGAGGGGGATTGCCTCAAGAGGGTAGTTGCTGGGGGAGGGGTGTTCTCTGACTTTGAATTAATTAATATTATGTTTTTCCTAACTGCCAAAAATTTAGGAGGCGATATTTATTCTGCCTTTCCCCATACATTTAAGATGTCCAAGGCAGCTAACAACACAACAATTAAAAACAATACAATTAAGAAAACTAAATAAATTATGATAAATAGCAATGGCAGCACAAAGTTGATTCTTTGTTGGACTAGAATGATTAAAGAGGGAAAGCCAAGCAAAACAAAAAGATTTTCAGTCCCTGCTGGAAAGTCAACTGGGAGGTGGGCAGTTCTTAACTCAATTTATAAACTTGTCAGCAGTAGCTACTTGAATGACCTTACAATGTTTAAAAATATTACCCACTAAAAGAATTTCATGCTCACTGCTAGCCATAAAAACACCTGCCAAATTATGTAGAAGGTCTTACATTGTTTCAAAGAGTGTTCCTTCCGAACTGAGGAAAATGCCATCGATTGCATCTTGCCACACACCTTTGCTATTTATATGTGGTGCTTGGAGACCATCAAGCAGCTGATTTTGGTAAGTTGTAATGATTGGCAAAGAGGCAAAAGACATGATCTCACAGATGATGTACCGGGGGAGTCTACATAAACCATGAAATGCTGCTTGTATATATCAGCAACAATTAGACAAATATTTGGAATCATTGACCACAGGGTATCATCATCTTTCCTAGATCGTGGGGTCAATGTGTTGTTCCCACTGAGTAAGACAAATTGGCAATTATGGTACCTTTTGTTGAAATGGCTCTTGTTTAATGTTTGAGCCAGGCAGTTTTTTCAACAGGCATCATGTAAGTTAGACAGAAGGCAAAACAGGCTCAGCACCTAGGAGTCTGCAACCTATACCCGCCTCCCAGCTCCAGCCTTCTCTCTAAGGCTGTGCAGCCGGAATAAAAGCCCCATACAGCACACAACTCCATGACTGCAGAGCTTGACAATGACATCATTGCCCAGTGCTTGAGTAACTGATGGCCATATCCACACTGTCACTGTAGCACTCCTTTTTTTTTTTTTTTTTAAAAGAGGGAACATTACCTAGCTCCTCACTTCACCCATTTAAGGGGGGGGAGTAGTTCTCATGCCATCATTTAAAGCCAGAGAGCCTTGAAAGAAGGAGGCTGCACTGGGAAAACCTCCCTCGCAGGTTAGCAGGGAGCCCAAAATTGGAGAGTATGTAAAATTAAATGGTAGTGAAACATGGCCAGTCTGGGAATTGTGGCAGCCTGTACCCTCCTGAGTGAACTGAGACTCAGCAGGTAAAACAAGAAGTTTATTAAAAGACTGCAGAATATTAAAGCAATGCAGAAAAGATGTAAGGATAAAAAACAAGGTACTGGTAATCCAAAAAAAAAAAAAAAAGTGGGGAAAGGTAAAGCTGGCAAAAATGTTAAAAGGCAAGCATCATATAAAACAAAAGCTGATACAGCTTTGCTGGATACCTTCCTTTTCCTAGCTACTCATGCTGTTTGAGGTTCCTGTTCCTTGTCCCCACTCTTACCAAGACCAGTGAGCAGTGGTCCTGTGGATTTGGATTTGGCAGTGGATTGGCAGTGGTCCAGTGAGCAGTGGAGCATCAGATACTCCTAATGTCAGACCTGGACAAATGAACCAAAGCGGGAGCATGATCCTGCTTTTTATAACTTGTGGGCATTAATCCTGCTTCATCTCTGGGATTGGATCCTGGTTATCTCCCAAACTGCTTTCCCACTCCTAGAATTCAGGTGGGCCTCACAGTCCAAAGTGCTGCCTCAAAGCCAGGTTCTTTGTTTACTGGTCAGGCCAATCGCAACAAAGGGTCCTGATCTGGAAGACTCAGCAGTCTCAGAGGCTGGTCCTGGGGGGGCAAAGCAGTAAGTTTCTTCAGGCGCCTTGACACCCTTGTAAAGCAGCCCCTCCTCCTCAGCTTCCAAGTCAGTTGCAGCTGTGAAAGCAAAGCTGAGGCATCTCTTCTTCTTTGCTCTCACCTTCCCAAGCAGCTTGGAAGCTGAGGGGGAGACACCGCTTTACACAGGCATCAAGGCACCTGAAGAAACTTACTGCTTTGCCTCTCTCCAGGAATGCCTGTGAGCTGTGAGCAGTCTCTTTGGGATGCTGAGATGTCAAAGAAACCAAACCTCCAAGGTCCAAAACATGTGAAAAACTGGGAGGAAATAGCAAAAACTCAGGGATCTCAGCATGTATAAGTTTCCAGAGGAAAAATGAAAATGAATTGGATTTGGTATTGTTAAAATGATGTTAAAATGCCTGGATGTTAAAATGATTACTCTTCCATTAACTATGCCTAGTGACAAGATGACTCATCCACTGAACTAAAGTTTTCTACACATAATGTTGTAAACGTTGTCGTTCATTTTCTTAGCTAGTACAAGACACAAAGTCTGACAAACTGAAATAAACTCTATCAGGTTATCTTATTGTTGTGCAGCCTAAAACACTGCAGTAATTTGGAGTTTGGACCAACCTTCCTTTTTACCCAAGGAAAACAATTTAAAAAAAAAATTCATTAATGCCTAGTGATAAAAAATAAAAACTTTTCAGAAGTACTAAGAACAAGTTTCACTATCTGACGCAGAGTCATAACAAAAGATACGAACCACTTCTTCATCTGCAGCGCCACAGTAAATGGACCCAGTGGTTCACAATGAAAATTAACATGCAGATTTAAAAGGATGTGGTCTAATGTCTTTCATAGCTATAAGACTTGAATAATCTCTTCCTGCCAATAAATGTTTTGTTTTTATGAACTACCTTTTACTTACGCCTAATCAGAGTTAATATCCTATCACTTAATGAATACATTATAGATGCCCCTCTTTTAAGGTGACTATATTATTTGAAGTCAAAATCAGGAGGTGTTTTTTTGTTGCTGGCATTTGAAATGCATTGCAAAAATGCACAACATTTTACTTTATGTATGAGTTCCTTTACATACTATTTAGCTTTCTGGGGTAGGGGAGCATATCTCTAATGACTTTGGCATTAGCAGCACAGCATTTCGCTAAGCTAAAAGTGTTGTTCATCAGTGTTGTCTACTGGTTAAAGTACTGTGTTGACATTCAGGCTCTGCTAGAGATTCCCTCATTTCCATTTGATTTGGGCATTTCCAGCTTGAGAAAAAGACAATCAAGGGTGCATGATTGAGATTTATATAATTATTACAGATGTGGGGAGGGTGGATAGACATAAGTTTTTCTCCTTTGGCAATAGTCAATGCAATGAATGAATGGGAGGAGATTCAGGAAGGACAAAAGGAGGTAATTTTTCACACTATGCACAATTTATCTGTGGAATTCTACAAGAGGTGATGATGGCCACAAGCTTGGATGGCTTTAAAGGGGATTGGACAACATGATGGAGGACAGGTCTAGCAATAGCTACTAGTTATGATGTGCTCCTTCCAGATTCAGTGACAATATGCCTTGAGTTGCAGAAAAGCAATGGCAGGAAAGAAGTTTGCCTTTTTCTCCTGTTTGGATCTTAAAATATAACATGAGTTAATTCAACAAGTGGGCCATTGCAGATAACAGGATGCTGGACTAGATGGGTGCTTGGCCTGATGCAACAGGGCTCTTCTTATGTACTTAATAGCATAATTTTATGCATGTCTATGCAGAAGTAAACCCTGAGTTCAATACGATTTTCTTCCAGGTATGTGTTACAGAATCGCAGCCTAGGTTGACTCAGCACCAGATCTTCATAAATTAAAACTGTGTGTTATGGTCAAGCATCTATTTATTTTCTTTCCTGTTAGGAGTAGAGGACAATCATACCATCAGATTGTCCATCTGACAATCTATCTGACAATCCACCCATCTGACAAATATTTTATATTTCATGTAAAATATCAGGATCTCTTGACTGCACAGTTATATGGAACCATATGCTGAAATCCTGAAATCCTGAAGTACATGCCACTTCTGCTCTTACTATTTAAAGACATTGCTCACTAAAATCTCAAGATGAAAGCAGATATCATCATTTCCTGAGAAACCTGTTAGGAAACATGTACCTCTGATGTGAACTTCAATATGGGCAAATAATTTCAAGATACTGAAGATATTGCAGTCCTATGAGGAGTCCCACTGAGTAAAGGGGAGCTTACTTCCAAGCAAGTGTGTATAGGATATCACATTAAGGTATTTATCCTTAAAATTGTCAGAAACACCAGCAGGTTCGCCATCTTTTTTTTCTGCTGGAGTCCTATACTAGGATGGGTTCCAACTGAATATTTTCATATAGTGATGCATTGATGGGAAAATTTTTACCTGCTGAATGATTGCCTGTTATGCCATTATTAAAAGCAGAGGAGGTCTACTACAAAGAGCATGGGAATGTTATCCATACTTTGCCGTGGTCTAGAGAGATACCATTTAGGGAGGGCAGGGCATTGTCCTAATCCCACATTTCAGACCTTGCGATATTCTTAGGACTGCACCAAAATGAGGGAACCTTTTAATGAGCCAGTTGATCAGCTGTGATCCTCCATTTTGGAACTTACTTGGGGTAACATCCAAAGAGAGGTAAAACTGTTCTCCTCCTCTGCAAACAAAATCAACCTCTCCTCTGAACCAGACAGTAAGAGGGTAAGATGTAGCTCTGCAGCAGAAAGGAGGCAAACTGCAGTGATCCTTGGAGATCACTTGCCAAGAGCCACCTGTTGCTCAGGCTTCTTATATTGCCAGGAGTTGCTTCCCTTAATGAAGCAAACCACAAAACAATGAGGAACCCAGTAGCATCCCTCCCATTTGCTTAACAAGTGCTTTTCCTAAGAGAAGGAAAGGAGTGCACCAAACTTTTTTTTTTCTCCCTTGGGTGGAGAGTTAGGGAGAAAACCTAACTTTCACCAAAGCGTCAAAATAAGGTATAAAAACTAACATTTTTTTTTAACCTTGAATGTATCCCCCCAAAATGCCTTTGAACGTCACTATGTATCTTGTGCTCTCCCTCCCCCCATTAAAATCTGAAATGGTATCCCTGTTCATACTGGGGTGAATAGTTCTAAACTGGAGTAAAATGTCTCTAGATCACAGCCATAGAAACTCTCCATGGGATACATGTAATAAGTGAATAATATTGATAACCAACTTTTCAAATAGCTCTGCTGTTGTTGGCTGTGAAACCATGGTCTGTAGCCCTAGTGATGCTCCATATCTGCAGGGGCTTCTCCATTCTATAAAAGGGAAGCATACTGTGTGCTTTGAGAAATTCCTCAAAAAGGAAAAAGTCCATGCTGTGATTGAAGAAACAAGCAACCAAGTGTCCTGTAGCACTTGAAAGACCAACCAATTTATTTCAGCTTCAGCTTTCATGGACCTCAGTCCACTTCATTAGATGCATAAATTGTTGCCCTTTGTGCTAGTCTGGAAAGATAAAAAGGTGTACACTTTTTGACAGTGATTCTATCTTTCTGTCTCTTTCTATAAATTAAGCACATATGCTTCCAAACTATCTAAGTTTTTAATGAAAATAGTGGTTTATAGTAATGGAAAACAATTACTGCCATGTCTAGCATCCTCTTAAAAATTAATAGGACAGGTCCGGCTGCAAATATTCAAGAGGCTCATTATTTTCTTTATAGGGTTTTTTATTGATACTGCTGCATATAAACATAAAAGAGAATACGTTATAAGAAATGTGTAATGTAGAGGAAAAGAGGGCATAATGCACAAATTAAGACTGATGTCGCTTTACAATGTCCAGTGCAGAGAAACAACTACAGCAACTCTGATCATGCAGGTCAAGGACAAAGTGGAACTTTCTTCTTTCTGAAGGACCACCTGCTCCCCATAGAATCTGGCCTGTGAAGTACCCCTATATGCAGAGATTAGGCATGTGGTAACTAAAAATTGGACCTTTGGTGCTGGTGACTTGGTCATGGAATATAAAATCTTCTAGCACCTATTCTGCTTACTGATAGGTCAGGATAATATTATTTTCTGAAGCTTTTAATATATGGCTATTTTTTTAAACTCCTGCCAGTGGTGGTGCAATCCAAACTGCTGCCCAATGCTGCCTCAGATCCATGACTGCTGCCTCTGCTTTATTTTTTTTAAGCCTATTTTTAAGCCTTTTTTTAAAGCTTTTTTTAAGTGTGCCTTTTGTGTTTTCCTCAAATGCAGAAGCGTGGGCCTTGCAGTTTTATTTGAAGTACTGCATGACTGAAGGAACCCCTGCAGCAGTAAAAAGTGGATTATGTGGCTCGTACCCACCATAGGCTGAAGGGAGAAAGCAGGAGACTTGAGTGCAGGACACTTCAAATCTGCTGGCCTCTCACCTCCCTGTGGTCTGCCACTGATGCCACCTGTATCAACTCACCTCATGGATGGGCCACATCGGACTCCTATCACTGCTGCTTACTGTAATTTTATTGTTAGAATTCTGAACTATTGTTCAGGGCAGGAGGTCTGGTCTAGAGGGTAGAGCCTCCATTTGCCTGAAGATAACATCCACAAGGTCACCAGTTTGAGGCCACTGGCACTGTGTGACCTTGGAGCAGCTGACAAGCTGAGCCGAGTTATTCCATCTGCTCAGAGCGTGGGAGGATGGAGGCCAGAATGTGAAACCAGATCAAGAAAGAAACATCTGAATGTTGTGGCTCTTGAAAGATAGAACCTTCTTTCAATTGTAAAAATCCCTACGGGGATTTAAATAGCCTGCCTATGTAAACTGCCTTGAATAAAGTCTTGAATAAAGACCAAGAAAGGCAGTACATAAATACCTGTATTATTATTATTATTATTATTATTATTATTATTATTATTATTATTATTATTATTATTATTATTAAGTACACTACTCTGCATATTTACTCAGAAGTGTCCCACTGTCTTTAGTAGGACTTACTTCTAGGTAAATGTGCATAGTATTGCAGCCTTCATGTTACTGGCACTGTTTTCTAATTTTACTGATTGTTGGCCACCTTGGAAGTTTAACTTTAACTTTTCCCATGGGAAAAATGGGATATAAATACTTTATCATTGGAATAAATTAGGGGTGGGCAAACTTTCAACTTTAGGGATCCTGGACCTTTAACAATTGCATAGAAGCGGGAATTTCAGCAGGGGCAGCTTGTCATCTCACATTCTGCACCTGCTGAAATTCTCTCTCCTACACAATTGTTAAAGGTCCAGGAACCCTAAAGTTGAAACTATGCCCACCCCTGGAATAAATAAAACAAAGAAATACATTGTGCACAATATACAACCTACTCACTATGTAGCAATCCCAGCGGCTTTTGACAAGGTTTGTTGGAGTGCAGCCACAGTTAGTTACATAATGTGCTGCACTGTTGCAAATATCATGGCTTAGGAACCCGCCATCTTTTCATTTTGGTTTGGAGACTGAAGAAAAATAAGACAGTTTGCTAAAGATCAAAAATGCCCTTGTAATCATAAATTACTGCCACAGGTCTGGTATCCCTATTTTCAGTATGATCACATGCCAATCCAGAGCATGTCCCCTCAAATAAAAGTTTTGGAGGGAGCTAAGGGGCAGGCTTTAGAGCCCTGTCAAGCAACTGTGATAAAGACTAAGACTTTCATGGCCAACATTCATAAAATTATTCCTAAAATTATTTGAGCTAACAGGCTGTGGTTGAAAAAAACTATTTTTACGTGATGTTTCGCCTACTACTATGGTAGGCATTTTCAGAGGCTAAAGCATACACCAGATAGCCTTCCAAACTAAAAAATCGTTTTATTTGATCATGGCCTATTAACCCCAAATAATTTTAAACAACTGTCAATGAGCTGTCAGCTGTTATACAGGCATGCCCTCTTATCTGTGGAGTGTTCCATTCTGGAACTGGGAGTTCCGTTCCATACCTGAAACTGTGGATATGGGTGAACGCCCATCCCTGCAGTCTGGGGGCTGCCCCCACCTTCTGGAGGTGAGGACTGTCTGAGCAGAGCAGAGGCTGGGGACATCTGTCCCCTGCTGGGGTCAGACTGAACTGTATAGCTCAAATCACATGACTTCCAGTGTCACAGAGGAAACCAGAAATGAGGTTTTTAATGGATATAAAGCATTGGGAGGCCCAGGGAAGCCCTCCAGGGATCACCTCCATGCAATTAGAACTGCAGGATTTTGTATGTATGGCAAATAATTACTTTTACTGGATTGCATTTTAGAACCAGTTACCTCTTCTCTCTTAGATTTCCCATAGACTTAAACACATCGATATTATAATTTTTGTGGTTAAGACTTTCCAGCATATAGCCCAATCCTATCCACACTTTCCTGAGAATAAGCCCATTGACTGCAATGGGACTTATTTCTGAGTAGACATGCTTAGGATTGGTCTCATAGTATTCCACAGTGACCACAGATTTTCTCCTCAAAATTACCATCCCATTTCTGAATATCTCTGAATGTTTTAAATGTGCCAGTTTTTTGTTTTTGTTTTTTCAAATTTTGCTTTCCAAATTTTAAATGGAACATTTTAAATGCCCAACTCAAATGTACATTTTGAATGTTTTAAATTTAACAACATTTGAATTCAAATGCCTGCTGGTTTCCTTTAAGCTTCCCTTACTCTGGGAGTAAGCCCCACTGAACACAGTGGAACTTACTTATGAGTAGATATGCCTAGGATTGCACGCTTCCTACCCAATCCTGTCTGGGCTTTGCGCTGCTGGAATTTGTGCCACATATGGAACTCTATACCACAAAATATGGTGATGGTCATTTGCTGTAATAGAAGATCAGAAGATCATCAGGTGGATGATGTGGTGTTGACAGCGATTCCATGTTTTGACAGCTGTTTGACAGCTCTGGGAAGGGCAGGGCTGGCTTCACAGCTGTAATCAATCAAGGCCAATGGAAACTCTGATGGACACCTGAGCTTCATTTGACCTTGATGGGACTTTGAATGGACATGGACTGAAGAGATGGCTCACCTGAGCCTAATTTGGACTTAACAAGGTAGCTCGCAGTTGAGCTGCATTTTGGATAATAGGACATCCAAGGATAAAAGCTTCAGAAGGAGATAGAGCTACCTGATCCAGAGGGAACTAGGCCAAAGGCTACCCTGACCCAGAGGGAGATGCTACCTGACCCAGACCTACAGGAGAAGGGGACTGCTAGGATTCTGCTGGAGGACACAGAAGAGAGGACTGCCAGGACCCTGCTGGAGGAAACACTCTGCTGGCCAGGAGGGACTCTGCTGCAGAAGACTGGGCTGGGAAGACTGGACAGTGCTTTGGAGACTGGATTGGACTGGACTTGGACTGGAGGCTTTGGACCTTTACCTACTAAGTTGTGGAGTTCTGGGGAGGGGAAAGCCTCTGGACAAGAGAAATTGTTGGGAGTGTGTTTGTAGCAATAAATTCTTGTTAATTGCTCAACTGATAAGGAGTTCTGTTCATTTTTTTTGCACACCACAGCTGTTGATCCTAGTGATAAACAGGGTGTTAGCCAAAAAGAAGGGTTGGAATATTTGGATGGGACATTTGCTTAGGTGCCTTAAAAAGGGGACTGGACAAATTCATGTAGGTCTATAAATGGTTACTATTTGTGATATGCCTATAAGCTGCAGTATGCCTCTGGGGACCAGTTGCAGGGGAACAATGGCAGGAGAAGCCTCCTGGGGGGGTCCTTGTTAGGACTAAAAAGCATAACTACTGGATCAATAAAATAAAAACTGTGCTCATGGCCACATAGTGAAGTCATGACTGAGGAAGATGAAGACCTATTTCCCAAGTCAACTGGCTTTCTGGTTTTTAGATGGAAGAACTGAGCCTGAAGGTGGATGTGGCTCCATTCTGGAGTCTGTTTCGACTGCCAATTCTCAGCAGGAGGATGCGTGAATAACAAAGGTTGTGTCGGAACATGTGCAGAGTGCCTTTCCTTAGGACTCCCTCACACCTATGATTGGGATGCAGGCTTTGTGGTCAGAGAAGGTGGCCACCTTTGTTTTTCCCCAGACCATTTCTGCCTAATGCTGCATATATGAAACAGGGACCAAAGGTGTGCACCTGTGGGCGGGGCAAAAATGGGTTAAATATGGAGTTAGGCCTTGCCAGTAATTCAAGAGCAAGGGGATTTCAACTCAGTTGAAGACCAACATGATTTTCCGTGCAATAGATGGGTATTAGTTAATGGTTCATTTTTCCTGCCAGAATTTATTTTAGAGGAACAGGGTTACAAATAAGAAATGCCACTGCCTGTCTTGGAAATCCTGCAGGGAAAGGGGTGTCTGGGGCATACAGGAAAACAAACCAGAAACTCCAAAGTGCTGGCCTGTCTGTCTGCCTGTGTCTCTTTATTACTTTCTGTCTCTGTCTGTGTGTCCCTTTCTGTCTGTCCGTCTGTGTCTCTTTCTTTCTTTCTGTCTGTCTGTCTGTTCAAGTTGCTGGTCTTTCTTTCTTTCTCTTTGTCCGTGTGCGTCTGTCTGTCTGTCTGTCTGTCCATCCATCTGTCTGTCTTTGGTTCTGCCTGTGTCTCTTTCTTTCTGTCCGTCCCTGTGTCTGTCTGTCTGTCTCCTTCTTCCCTCCCTGCCCGGTGCTGCTGCGCGGTGCCCTCCCGCCCCCCGCCGAGCCTGCTCCTAATCCAGCGCCCGCGCGGCACCTCCGGGTGGCGGAGGCGCCTTGAGAGCCTGTGCGGGGAGCGGGAGCAGCGCAGCCGAGCCGAGCACTTGTCCTGCAATCGATTGCCGATCGTGCCGAGCGGCCGTGCCAGCCAGCGAGCGAGCGAGCGGCGGGCCGCCTTCCCGGCTCCCTGCAGGCTCGGGGCGCCGCCCGGGCGAGCAAGCGCGCGCCCGTGCGCCGGGGGGGGGGGGAGAGTTTGCGGATCGGTTTCTCGGGGTTTGACCAGCTGTCCCAGGCCGGCCCCGCGCGGCGAAGATGGAGGAAGTCGCGGGCAGGATCGCCCTGAGCCGCGGCCGCCCTGCCTCGCTCTGCTCTGCGGCGCGCGCGCTCGCCGGCCCTCGGCGCGCTCATTAGCAAAACAAACAGCCGGCCGGCCGGCCGGGATGCCGCCGAGCCGCTGCGTGCGATGCTGAGAGGTAAAGCCTGCCGGGGCTGCAGCCCGCGTCCACCGGGGAGCCTCTCGGGGTTGTTGCCGCCCGCGACTTGTTGCCGTTCCGCACCGGGGGAGACACCTGGTCGCGCGGCAGCTCCGCGTCCGGCCCAGAGGCGGACCTGTTGGTTGCAAAGCTCCCGAAGGGACAATCGGTTCCCTCTCCACCGACACGGGCTTGGCCGCTGCAGCAGGCGCACGTCCACGCGCAGAGGTCTCTGCCTGTGACACACGCGAGCTGCAAAAATGCAGGGCTCCAGTTACTTTGACAGGTTGTGCCATAGGGGCGGGAGACACTCTCTCTCTCTCTCTGTGTAATTAAGATCTCTTGATTTTGCCCAGGGCCAAAAGCAATTCTTGTGGAGTTGGCCTTGGTTGTGTGTGTGTTTTTTTTTTTTTATGAACCACCCCTTCCAAGTCCCCTTTTTTCCCTTCCTCCAAGATTTCTTTCTGCCTGATTCCTAAGGAACCGGTGGATCAAGTTTTCTCTCGTCTGGCTAATCGCATTGCTGTAGCTTTGGCTGGCTGACCTCCCTCTCCCTCCCTCTCTCTCTTTTTGTTCTTCATCTTTCCTGAAAGGACGTGCCATTCCCAACAAGACCATCCTGGGAGGGGAGGGGAGGAAGGGGGAGAAAGAACTCCCTTTGCTCTCATTCCTGCCTCGGCTCCCCACCTTCCCACTTGCTCTGAATGACCTACCTGTAAGTTTTCTTCCTCTTCCCTTGAACTCTGGAGGCGGGGAGGGGAGGAAGGAAAAAAAAAAAAAAAAGAGGGGACTGGCTTATTTCAAAAGGCTTCCCCATCTTGCTCCAGTGCACCAGAACTCCCTCTGCCTCTTCCTTCTGCACTGGGAGGAGGGGTTAGAAGCTGCCATCAGAAGCTGGAAATGGTGAACAAACTTTTTCTTAAGAGTAGAACTTTCCTCTCCCACCCTCCCCCACCCCGATTTGCTTTCCTTTCTCCCCATCTCATGGACTGGGACAGCCTCCCCCTCCTTGTCTTCAGTGTTTTGCTTGCTTGTATTTCCTGCACAAGGTAATCTTGAAAAGGCAAGAGGGATCTGATCCTCTGCTGAAACATTTAATCAGACTTTTATATATATATATCTCCAAGTAAACATTTAGTTGGAAGGCAGCTTTGCCTGTTGAAATCTAACTCGGTTATATACCGAGTGTCTTGGGAATTTGATCTGCACTATGCCAGGGAGAGGAACACAGAGAAAAGTATTTAATTTTTTTTTGAAGGAGGGGGATGAGGTGAAGGGAAGTGGTTTAGGAGACAAGAAATGAAGCTGCCTGTTTTCCAGTAAGTAATGGAGAAATTCCAGGAGCTGGGGCTAAATATACTTGGCGATCAATACAGAAATGGCTCATTGTGAATAATTTAACTGCTTGGTGTAGTGAGAGTTTTGAAACTACAGGCAAAAGGGAGCCAGGCATTGGGGGCAAAACTTGGAATTCTTCCTTTTGCCATGATTTTTTCTTCTTCAAATTTTATTACCAAGTTTCCATTTAAAAGAATATGGTTGCAATTACTGACCTTTTTAGATTTTATTTTGTATTTAATCAGGTGGTAAGCTAGTGGGCGTCATCTAATACAGTGACTTGGGTTTCTGGAAAGTAATAGCTTGCTCAGTGTCAGCAAACTGCCTCAAGAAACTTTGAGATTGCTGTAAAGCTTGCAATTTGGGGGGGGGGGAGAAGTTCAAGTTAGAATGAACTGGTGCCTGTGAATAAGAGTTAAAACAATTCTGTTAAGGGATATGAATTCACCTTTTTGCTTTGAAGTGAAAAACCTAACCAGACTGCTGATGGCAGGAGACCTTGTGGCACTGACATCCCACAACACTTACAGCTCAGTCCTAAACATGCCTGCTTGGCAGTAGGTCCCACTGAGTTCAGCTGGACTTACTGTGCTGGGCTAGAATTGTGTATTGATAAAGCATCAACATCTCAGACAAAGCAGAAACAGATTCAAATAGGAGTTCTTTGGAAACAGGGAAACTGTGATTCAGGTGTGATTTCCTCCCCCCCCCCTTCAGCTTGTTTCTGGAATGTGAAGTTACTTTTTCTACCTGGCTCAGCACTTGGATGCCTGCAGAAAGATTCCAGTAACTTAAGTGAGTGCAGATAGGGAGTTCTGTGCTGCTCAGACGCAGTAACCAAAAAGGAGAAATGGCTTAGGAAGTCCAGCTGTTTAATGGCTGATACAGACAGGGCATCTCTAACTGTGTACTGTTTGCCTTGCAGCACTGCACTTTGACTATGGAAGCGGAGGCTACTGATGGATACATGCCATGTAAGTATTGCCTTTATTTCCCTGTGTGTCTTTTCCAGGTTTTTTTTTTAACCTCTGAAGTGCTAAAATGTAACAAACAATTTACTGTTGATTGAATTTATGATTTTAAGTTGGCTTGGGCTTGTTTGCTGCCAATATTTAGTGCTGGACAGTTTATTGAAGCAACATAGATGACTGGAAGTAATAGAAAGGGACAGCCTCAATTGGAAATTGGAAGCAGGACAGAGTTAACGTACTCGAACTTGGGCTATTTACATTTTCATGCCCCCGTGTAGATTGAAATATTCTACTTTTTAAACTATACAGTGTGTGCAGAACTAAAGGACCAAGTATAAAATATACAGGGTGTGTGTGCATCATTCTTACCTTGTTCCAAAAGAGCAAGATGAAATCCTTTTTATTCATGGTGAGTAATGAGAGTGAGAGAGAGCACGCACTTTCTGCCATTTCTTGTGAGGTCACTGTCAATTGATTTGATTTTACATTTTTAGAATATATGTTTTGTTGAAACTGGGACCCTATCTAGAAAGTTAGATGTTAAAGAATCTAATAATGGTGGGAACTGAGATAATCAGGCTGCAATCCTGCACAGAATTACAAGCCCCACTGAATGTAATGAGATCTACTACTGAGTAAACCTGCATAGGATTGTACTGTTGGGGTGTGCACACACATAGATATAACTGATTTCCCCCTTGCAAGCACATGTTCATATTTGAGTATGTATGATCATTTTTCAGTATAGAAATAATAGCAACTTTTCTCTTACGGAATAGGTGACAATGAACTTTCGCCCGAAAGGGAGCACTCCAATATGGCAATTGACCTCACCTCAAGCACACCCAATGGGCAGCATACCTCACCAAGTCACATGACAAGCAGTAAGTCATCCTTTAAAGCCTTCTGCCTAGCAGGTTGATTGGTCTTGTCTGACCTATGTGATTTGCTAATACTGTAAAAGACGAGAGGGACAGAATAGATCTGTTCTTGTTCATGACATTGTCGTATCTAAACATGAGTTTGATTGCTAATCTGGGTTATCCCAAAGTGGTCTATGGAGGCTGGCCCTTACCTGAACCAGGTAGGAAAAACCTAGGCTGTGCTAGTAATTGTTGTGGTTTCTCAGGTTTTGCAATCAAAACAGTTTTTAGGCATGATTCCAAAGTGAAGACAGAGAGGCATTTGGTACTGGATTTTCTTAAACTACTTGGTGGGGTGTATGCCTGTGTGTGTGTGTGTATGTATGTATGTATATATATATATATATATTCTTAATGGGCAGCTCAGCTTTTCTTCCTTCTCTTCTGAAACGTACTTCTCTGTGATTATGTTTCTGTTCTTAAACGCAAGACCACTTTAAACTTTTAACTTGTAGTCAGAGAATATAAAAGTCCACTGACTAATTAAATTTAAGGAATTTAGATATTTTTTTCTTTTTATTCCCCCTTTTTTTTTGCTATTGATTGGAATATCTAATATTATCTGACCTGACAATATTGAATTTACAACTTTTTTGCCCATGCAACTACTCTTCTCTGAGTATGCCTTTATGTGTGTGTTCTTGCCAAGTGGATTTTTATTTCTGGAAATTATACTTTACAAGAAAAATGAAGCTTTAAGAATGAGCCGGTTTTAATAAAGAAAGTATGATTTTCATATCATTCCTGACTGAGAGGGAAGGTGTTACACTCAGCCATTTCCCCTGTCCTCCAGCAAATTATGAGTAAGACATTTTTATGAGCCTTTTAAAACGGAGAGTTATTGTGAAATATCCAATTAATACATACATAATGGTAAAGAATATGATTGCTAGTATTCTAGACTGAACTTCCAGCAGCATTTCACAGTTTAACATACTTACAGCACAATCCTATGTACAACTGCTCAGAAGTAAGTCCTATTTAGTTCAACAGGACTTACTCTTTGGTAAGCCTATACCTGCTTACTTTGAAGTAGGTCCCATTGAACTTAGTGAGACTTGCTTCAGAGTAGATATGCAGACTTGAACTGTTAGACAATTCCAGATAGTGGATTTGCAGTTCTCAAATATACCTTTACTCAAATATACTTTTAAATATACCATTATAAATTTTTACTCGTAACTTCCTTCATTTTTAAAAAATTTCTTTTTTGTTAATGAGGGTAAGATTGCTGCTGTTGGCTTAAATCTGTTTTAATGTATAGACAAAGACACCTCCCCCATTTAATTATTGTTAAAATGTGCTTACGGAAATCAGACGAATATTTTCTCATTATTTAAACGTTGGAATGCCACCCTGTTAACCCTAATTAGCAAGTGTAACACATATGTTCATAGCCAGGATTTAAAATAGATGGCTATATTAGTGCAGTCATTAAAACACACACACGTACAAACTAAGTTTTATGGGTTCTACTAACTTGTCAGTTTCTGTTTCTGTGGTCTGAGGATATCTTTGTACCTCTGTCCTGTATTGTGAATACAGACAGAACTCTTACTTGCAAATCATAGGGGTTGTGCCTGTATATGGGGAACTCAGCAATGGGCCTCCGTGGCAGTTTTTATATTTAGGCTTCCACTGATTTCAAGTAATTGTACCAGTGATTCCAGTGCCGTTGTTGCAGATCCATAAACTGATCCACACAAGCACAGAAGTATGAATCCTTTAAAGTTTGACTCTTCCCATTTTTACTACAATGGTCTCCTTCTGTGAGATGAGAGAAAGGAACAGGAGCAGGCTGCAGACAGAGCACAGAGGGATCGAGTAGGGTTGATGATCCCTGAGTCTATTTTCTCTTTTAAGAGGAGCTTTTTAGCAAGGGGCTTCCAGTTGCTTAGGGGGTTGCCAAAGTCCTAAGCCATAGGACTCCTTCTATAGTTTTCTACAGTAATTTGTGTTCTTGGATATTTCTTCCCAAGGGATGGAGATGCACCTGCGTATCTGTTTGTGAGAGCATGCATGATATCCCTTTTCTATGAGGGCCAAGTGGCCTAAAAATGGGAAGCTAGGACTTTTTATTCTTAATCTGTTGTTCTCTTTATGAAAAGGCTTGGAAAGGGAACTTGGTGTATTAGAACACATTTTGAGTGAAGTTGCTAATCAATTGACAGCACAGTACCGGCATATGGCTGTCTGCAGTGCAATCCTAAACATGTCTATTCACAAGTAAAGCCCACTTATTTCAGTGTAAATGTCTCTAGGATGACATCCTGGCAGCACAGCCCTGTGCATATCTATGAAGAAATAGGTCTCATTGTGTTCAATGGGGTTTACTCCCAGGAAAGTGGGTATTAGTTGATTAAAGATATGAACACGTAATGAGCTTTTTGTTGAAAGTGATATATAATTCATAACACTGTTGCTTTTACTAGTCCATGTAGCCCACTATAGTATATTCTGAGTAGCTGCAGCTCCCTAGCAGAGGTCTTTCTCAGCCTTGCTAGTTGAGATCCTTTGACCTGGAGACACTTGAGTTGAACTCAGTTCAAAACATGAGCTGTGATCATTCCCCACAGAAACTCATTCTAAACTCACAGATTACATAGCTTTTGTAATCATGCTATGGCTGTATTTTCTACCAGACTCTAGTGATGGTACAGGTTGACTACCCCTTATCCGGTAATCTGAAATACAGAATAATCTAAAATACGGAAACTTTTTGAGCACCAACGTGACTTTTTTCTATTTTTTTGCCTATTGAAATAAAATTACAAACTGTGTTTCATGCCCAAACCTTGTTTCGTGCACAAAAAATGTTTAAAATATTGTATAAGATTACCGTCAGGCTATGTGTATAAGGGGTAGATGAAACATAAATGAATTTTGTGTTTAGACTTGGGTCCCATCCTCAAGATCTCTCATTATGTACATGCAAGTATTCTGAAATACAGAATGCAAAATTTAAAACACTTCTGGTCCCAAGCACTTTGGATAAGGGATGCCCAACCTGTACTTTCCCTTTTACCTTGATGCTTTAGTGGCCCTTCTGTGTATATCTCATTGATGAACTAAATGGGTCTTACAACTATTTGTTCACTTAGAGATTTGTATCCTGCCTTTTGGTCACCACAACTAGTATAGCAATACCCAATAACCTCCCCCCCACCCAAAAAAACCCAACAATTAATAATTATACATGATTAACTCCAAAATTTAAACCGATAAACAACAAAAACTAAGCAGAGTCTAAAAAATCATTGAGATAGCAGAAGCATCTTAATCAGCCATCAGAAAAGACAACAAAGGGGAGTATCAGGTGGGCTTCAAGAGGCAGGGAATTCTGTGGTCTGGCACTGCATCCAAAATGGTCCTGTCATGTGTCCTGTCCTAGTTGACTTCCGGAGTTGGGCGAATATAAAGTAGAGCTTCATATGATGAACAAAAAATTAATTTCGATGGAGAGCAATTAGGTGACACAATATGTGTGTGCCTGTTCTACTCTCTAAAAATCTATACTTTCTGAATTCAAGTGGTCCACTGAAAATGGCAGCAGTCTTTCGTTGTGCTTTAATAGGATTAAAAGGCTGTTGCCATTCCTTTCTGGTTACATTTCATGAAGTACAAGAATTATTTATTTGGAATTGAATCCCACTTTTTCCCCAAGGTTAGGGTTAGAGTTTAAACTTTTAAAGATAATATATAAAAATACTGAGTCCTAAGATAGCATAAATGTATTATAATACTTAAGGCATGCATATACTTTAAATGGCTGGAATCTGAGTCTGAACAGCAGGCATTGAAGTGTGGTAAGCAATGGCATTGAAACTTTCTGAAGCATTCCTATCAAGAACATTAAACTGACTGAGACTGCAGTTCTGTACACACTTGCGTGGGAGTAAGTCCCACCGAATTCAAAGGGGATTACTTCTGACTAGGCATGCATAGGATTGTACTACCACTATGGTTAGGCTTAGGAATTTGGACCTGTGAAAAGCTTAGCAGTGTGTACACTTTCCTTGAAGGCAACAGAAATTGCTTGGTGCTTGTCCAATTTTTTTGACTTCTGTAATCGGTTACTCCTGTACTAAGAGCTGGTATAGGATGCTAACATTTGATTTTACTGGTGTTTTTGTACTTATGTATATGGTAATCATAGCTAATACTGTGATTTTAACAGAAACTGAAATTGGATGTGGAATTGCTTTTTCTTATGACTCCCAAAGTTTGACAGTACCGATTCTGGTGCTGTTTTAGGATTTCAGTTCTACAAAGAGTAACAGAAGAATTTGCATTGAGGCTGTTTTAAGAGACCACTGTAGAAAGATATCCCTTGCCTTACTTTGGCTGTGTTGTGTCCAGTTGAAACAAGGAAGGAACTTGTAACAGGCAATTTTCTTGGCTTTTTTATGTCCTGTAAACAGTGTGTATACCAGACAGGAGAGGGAAACAACTGCTTTCGAAACAACCCTTCTCACCCAGCGATAGTAAAATTACATGCTTGGGAGAGAGAGGGTTTTTTCATATTTATTAGCCTGTGGCAATTCCAAGTGAGTAAGACTTGGCTAAATGACGACTGTTTTCAGGTTTGCTTCCAAAAGGTTGCAGGTCAAATATTTTTGGCACATGCTTCATAGATGTCAGTTATGTCTATCCATTACCACATCTGTAATTACATATAACATACATAGATTATAGATGATGCCAAGATCTCCTCTTTAAAAAAAAATAAAAATGAGGAGTGCTCTCTACTACATGAGACTAAATTGTTTGTCTCAACTAACTTTGAAATATGCCTGTCTTTTAAGGAACATTACTAGTGTGCATTGATAGATCTTTGCACAACTTTTGTACAATATTCTATACATTTAAAAACAACTATATATGTATGCATTTTAATTCAGCTTCATTTGAATACTGAAGGAGTAACTTTCCATTGGTTTCAGTGGAACAAAACATTTGCCCTGTGTGTGTACTGAAATGATCACAGTGAATTAAATGGAATCGTCTTAGCCTGCCTTACAAACTGGCAGAACTCTGCCCAGAATTGGCTCATTACCTTTTTGCTATCCTAGGTAGGATGGATGTCCAGGATTCTAGGGCACATTCTCTATTTCCAAGGGGAGTTGATTGCAAGCTGCTTCCAGCATGGCCATTGTCTTCATCAGCAGCCTGCTGGTCTTTGAAACAGTTGCTGCCCTAGGCAACTGCCTAGTCCACCAGTATGATTAAGGTGGTCTGACTACGGAACAGCAGTGCTCTCCCAGTAGGGGAAAGACTACCATGTATTTTCTCTTGTGTCTAATTCTAATCAAAAGGAGCATGAGACTTTTTGCTCAGACTTCTAGCTTTAAGAAGTAGTTGCATTATTATTTGTAGTAAGAATATTTATATACCACTTTTCAACAAAAAGTTGTTCACAGGGCAATTTACACAATGAAATAAATACATGGCTCCAGAGGGCTCAGAATCTAAAAAGATAGAAAGAAATTCCAGCAAACAGCCACTGAAAAAGATGCTCTGGTTGGGTGAGTTAAGACTATACCTCTTGCCCTGCAAATTATGAGAAGTGGCACTTAAAAGTGTCTCTTTGCCCAGTTAGCAGGGGTTAACATTCTCCAAGGAACTCAAGAAGGACTTTTGGAACACAGAGCTGTAGTGGCCCATCAGCCCTCTGCTGCTCATATGTCTTCACAGATGATAGATTATGGGAAAGATTCACTTTATTGACTTGCTTTGAGCTGGCTGGAAAATTCCTGTGCAATGCTAATTGAATGGGAGGCAGTGGATTGATCCTGGTCTTTCTTTCCCACTCCACCTCCCAGTAGTACTACCAAGAAGATTTTTTTGGGGGGGACAAGAGACTGTCAAGAGATTGACAAGGTACAAAAGATTTTTTTGATAAGAGACAAGCGTTATAAGAACAATTTCTTGCCCTCCTAGCTTCCAGAGATAGAATTCTGTTTGCACAGCAGGTTTCACCCTGCTGTGAAGTTGGCATGGTCTGAAGATAGAAGTCCAGTGAATCCACAAAACAACACCTTTATAAAAGCAGACAAAAGTCTGTATTTTGCTATCTTGTTCTTATTGTTGTAACAATTGGAAAGTAGCATCGTTCCCTGGTTACAAGGTTTTTAGAAAGATGCTTCACAAACGTACAGTGGCTTGTTCTACTTTCCTCTGGAAGAACTGGTAGGTTTTCTTGGAATATTAATTTTAATAATGATAACTTTCAATTGAACTATATGGAAGTGTAGCTTTGCCAGTATCTGTTTCCATTTACCCTCAGTAGCCACACTGCATGGTGCTTATCAATAAGGTAACCCATTGGGTTCTACATTTTGGCCAAGTGCTGAGGAGAATCTTGCTGCCTCCCCCACTTCTTAACAGGTCACAGAAATGCTTTCCCACACCACTTAAATGGATGCTATGGACAATCAATTTATCAAGCGGGCATGTGGATATTGTGGTAAGTGTAATGTTAATATACTGTGAACCCTCAATTTAATGGACTTCAGAAGCAACAGGTGTTTTCTGCTTCATTAAAAACTAGTCATATACGTTTGGGGCATGCACGCCTCCATTGACTTCAGTGCATTCAGTTTTAACAGACTTTCAGCATTAATGAACACTCCTTCCCCATTAATCCCTTAAATCCAGGGTTCACTGTATGCACCCAGAGTTGAATCAATGTGTAAAGGTTATTTTGATATCTTAGTTATGACCCATCTGGGCCATGAAGGTTATTTTTCATTCCTGTTTTTCACTCTTCCTATGGTGTGACTAATTTTTTTTTTTAAACTATGGGGAGTCATTTTTCTCTGCAGGTCCGATTGGTTTGTGACTTACTTTTTTTTTTGTTTGCCTAGTGTGTGGCTAGGCTTGGTGGTTATCTGTGTCAGTTGATGCTCTTTGCTGCCACAGTTTTATTTGCTGCTTCTTTTGCTTGAGGCATTGGTTTCATTAAGGAGTGTGCCTAGGTCTGGGCTATATGCTACTAGCAACATCAGATGGGGGTTTATATAAGTGAACTCACTTTTGCAAAGCAAAATACTTTCTTGTGCAAAAAGTTAACATGTGAAGGAAAGGCTAAGTTAAAACACTTCTCCTTAGCACCAACCTATCTGTATGCAGTGACCTTTTTTGTATTGCTAGGTGAGTCCTATGATGATGATGTGAGTCCTAATTGCAGGCTGAAGGGGTAGAGGCTAGATTAAAAATGACTGAATCAGTGAGAATTAGGCCACCCTTTGGCCTCACCTGTGTGCACTGGGCTGCTGTTGTCTTTGTTGTTTCTTTATGACAGGTGATGGGTCTAGAGAACTGTGCTTCTCCAACTTGTCAGTCTCTGGGACACTTTATGCTCCTAAATATGTCTCAGTGAGCACCAGGACTAACCAGGCAGTGGGCAGATGGCAGCCACTTATGGTGTGTGTGTGGAGCCCCTGAAGGGGTCTCAAGGAGCCCCAAAGCTTCTAGGAGTACACTTTGAGAAGCACTGGTGTAGAAGGACGTTAGGTCAACACTGACTTGTATGATATAAGGACCTACTGAGTTCAAACTTTTGTTGGTTAGATACATAATAATATAAGCAGTTTTTGTTCTATGTCTGTTGTGGGTTTTAATAGTTATGATCCACATTCCCAATCTACTAGTCATTTTCCCAACCCATATTAGATATGTCATTATTTCCTCATTGCTGTATATTCATTTTACTTATTCCTGTTCTTATTTGGTATTGGCAGCTTTAATTAGTTGGAAGATTCTGTTTGCGTTTATATGATGAATTCTAGATTAATTCTAAGATTAAGTTTGTAAAGTATTAAGTATGTAGATTTAAAGATATTGGCACTCTATTAGTTTTTGTGTTTAACATAAAATATTATGAACTGAGGGCCCAATCCTATCCAATTTTTCAGCACCGATGTAGGTGCAGTGCAGCTCCAATGTAAGGGAACAAACTTTCCGTTACCTTAAGGAGGCCTCCATGACTGGCGCCCCACCACAGGATGCAGTGCATGCCCCATTAGCATGGCAACACCAGGGTTGGAAAATTGGATAGGATTGGGCCCTAAGTAATTTACAAGAAACTTGTCTGGATTAATCTGGACAAAATCAGTAGAATCTAGCATAATGTAAACTTTCCCCCTCAGACATAGGTTATTTGGAGAAATTAATAGATAGGCAAACCTATTGTATTTTTACCTACTGGAGAAGGTTTTTCAGCACTATTGCTTTTCTTCTGTAGTATCTGACAGAAGTTGAAACAACTTTCTTGTTATGCCACTCAGTCCACTCTCTATGATACTTTGATAAACACAATAGCTGATGTCTAAATATGCTGAGCTGCTCCTGACTAAGTCCCATTAAAATTAATGGGACTTAATGGCCCTATCCGCCACAACTCTCAGCGCAGTGGCACCAGTGTGGCTTTTGCTATATCCCACGGGTGGGTTTTGGCATGATGACACCTTCTTGGGGTAAGGGAACATTTGGCATATGCCAGCCCAGTGGGTCTACTCGAACCTGCAGCAATATTGGACCAGCAATATCACTGGCAAAAGTCCACATGGACCTGTGAAGGCACATAAGGCCTGGGAAGGAGGTGAGGATGTGGCAGGCGCTGCCGCTGCTGAACATGCCCTCCTCCCAGGCCTGATCTGCCCTCCTTGCCTCTCTGTTTTGCCCCTGCCCCCCTCCTCCCCCAGGGCAGCCTTACCTCAGGTGGTGGGCATCCAGTGTCCAGCACCAACCAAACCAAACCCGGCCACTTGCAGTGGCAGCCATGTCAAGCACTCCGGCAGTGTCACATATGCAACACCTGCAAAACATGCCATGCTCCTAGTGGCATAATGTGCTGTTAGGATTGGACTGTTAGGCTGCAATCCCAGGCACACTTAAGTGGGAGAAACCCCATTGAACTCAAGGGGACTTCTGAATAAACATGTATAGGATTGCACTGTAATGGTTTCTTTTCAGTGGTGCTGAGTTATAATTAACCTTCTTGGGATACAATTCACTGTTATTGCTTTGTCCCTCTTCTTGAGCCAGTGAGAAGTTCCAAGGGTGGCACTACTGTTTTAGTTCTGGATGAGAGAATATTGGACACTTCATGGTGTCTATATTATGGTTAAAACAGCCCAGTGAAAAACACTGAAAGCAGGTCAGCACTTCTCCAGCAAGCAGCAAGTTCACAGATCCCTACATCAGATTATAATCAGATGCTGGTTGTTGTAGCCTCTCATCCTGGCTGTTTCTGGATTTGGCTGACTGTCTAGTTATCCGTTTTCTTCTCTCCAAATTTGAACACCCCCTCACATACACAAACACTCCACAGAGCACAGATTCTAGACTCCACTTCTCATGCAGGGGTGGGGGACATTCACAGTCTTGGACACCATTAATTTCTTTTTATCAAGTCCAGGCTTCTTAACATTTGTGGTAAAACCATAGCAGCAATGTCATGAAAAATCATTTGAATAACCCAAACAGTGCAGTTAAAAGGCTTGCAACTCCTAACAGCAGTGTAGAAGTCCCTAGTGCAGGATTCTGAAGACTGAGTAGGATAAAGGCTATGGGGAAGTGTGGGAGACTAACACATTAAAGCCCCATTCTTGACCACCACCAACCCTGTCCATCCACTTTCTAATTTCTGAGGGCCAGATGTCATATTTGGAGGTTGCTTTAAATTGTTGTGTGCAGTGATTGTCTCCACCTGGCAAGACGTGCAATGGCTGTTGCCAAAGATTTTCTTCACACTCCTCTTTGGCTTGTGCGCTTTGCAATGTATATAGAAAATCATCTTATTTGCATTGTCAACCACTACACATGCATGGCTTGCAGTAATGAACAGATGGAGTTTTCTTATTCTGAGTCAGAATCGTAGTATACCAATCAAATTTTTGCCTCAACTGACTGGAAATAGCTCTCCAAGCTCTTGGGTAATCCTGTGATCTGAGATCCGTTCAGCTGGAGATTGAACCTGGGACCTGCAAGCAAAAAAACATGCCCTGAGCTGTAGGCCCTCCTTGTAAATTCTGAAAAAAGGGATTACCTTCCATTCTTGGCCACTGATCCTGTGAATATGTACAATATACATAGCCCTCAGAATATTCTACAGTGCCTGTTACTTGGTTGTTAAACCCCGCCCCTCCTTGCTTAAGGTTATAGTGAGGGTGGAGTTGAATTATTGGTTAATCTTCTGCAGTACTATTATATTCACATTAATGGCTTTTTAGGGAGATTGGCTTGTAATCAAGCTCAGGCTGGCACACCCTTCCCTCCTGTGTATGTGTCTTAACAGTCATCCTGTCAGTTTCTCTCTCTCACACACGCACATGTACACACCCCTATTAAATCACTCAAAGCAGTACTTGTTAGCTGTTCATTCAGATGTTTTAATTATGTGATATGCAATGTTTTAAGTTGAGCTAGCCATGATGGAGGAAGCCACATTTGTTTTTCAAATGTCTTCTCTGATGATGGAATTGAGCCAGGCTGAGGAGAAAAGTGCCTCAAGCAAGAGAAAAATAAAGGGGAGGAAGAGACATGATCCAGGTCCTCTCACCTATGTACAAATTTGTTGGAGTGGTAGACCCTACCCCCATTTCCAAGATGTGAACAAGACAGGCACATGAATAGAAAAATGTGGCTGCCCCATCACATCTAGTCTAGTCCCTTTTGTTTGTTGAATTTGTTTCAAACACCTGTCGTGGAGGTCTGGAGAAGAATTCTTAAATGCTTGGGAAAATAGCAGTATTGACACCAGAGCAATTGAAATCGAAGCAGATCAGAACATATGCCAAGTTGGCCCCATCCGAATCTTGTAGAAGTTTGTTTGAACATTTTTCTTTTATTTTGAAAACTATTCTCAAGGTGAGCTGGATGTTTGCCTTAAAGGACTGTTGTTCTTAGTTTTGCTGCCAAGTTGTGTTCCATCTTCTGGCTGGGATCAAGCGATCGCAGGAGTCCCCATTTTCCACATGAAAACGTCCGAACTGCCCAAAAACGTCACTCTGCTTTTGATTTCTTTTTCTCTGTGCCGCTACATTAGGTGGGCACTAATGATAGAGCCTTTTCAGTTACGGCACCCAGAATGTCAAATCATCTCCTGGGAAAGGTATATCTGATCTCTACCCAGTATGTTTTTAGGCAGGCTTTGAAGATAGTTCTTCCTAGCTGGTGTGTGATGTTGGGTCTTTATGACACATGCACTCCAAATGTGCTTTTAGTCTGCTGCTGTCTTGTATGTGGCTGTTTAGTCCTGCTTAATTTATATGTTGTTGTGGTGATTTGATGATTGGTGCTAGGAAGAAGCTAGGTGGACTGTGATGACTGTGACCTTCCTCCATTCTGTTGGGTTGTCTTTAAAACGCACAACCACACAAGTTGACAACACACTGGTAGATTGCTTCTACTAGGAATGCAAGTTTAGGCAGGCTGCATGCCTTTCTCTCAGCCCAGGGACTGCTAACAGATATCGTCAGTCAGACTTCTGTGTTGTCTGCGGGAGAAGGTGAGCAGGAGGAGAAATATCTAAGATGTGAAGTCCCCTTACAGCTTTCTCTTTTACTGTGCAGACACAAGCACCACTTTGGTAGCATGGCTTAAGGAGGTGGGAGGCACTTGTGTGTTCTTTCTCTGGTTGAAAGAGTTAGGCAAGTTTATTCAAAACAAGGAGAAGGTTTGCTGAAACAAAAAGGGGATAATGGAAGACAAACGGCCAAATTTGTTACTTGAGATTAGAAACAAAGATCCAAAGGAAAAATAAACTAGTTTCTAACTAAGGTTTTTCAGCTTACAAGTTCACCTATGATTAAAATGTTTCGGGGCCCAATCCTATCCAATTTTTGAGGGCCGGTGCAGCTGAAATGCAGCCTTGAGGAAACGGAACAAATGCTCCCTTACTTGGAGAAGCCCTCCATGATTGCCTGCCCACCACAGGATGCAGCCAGTACTTCTTGGCACAGCTGCACTGGCACTGGAAAACTGGATAGGATTTGACCCTCAGCTTGTAGCCTTCTCCTGAAACTGAAGGGGTGAGATATCTCTGGAATTAACTCTGTCCTCGTTAGACAGTGCTGGCGTTCTTTTTAACCTGGCAGTATCTTTCTGCTAAACCTTTTCTGATCCTTTTAACGCTTTTTTGAGGACAATGGCACCCCAAGCTCTAATTGGCTAGTTTAAACTGAACAGACAACATTTTGAATTTTCCACTGTGGGTTGACTTGGACCAGTGGCCAAGTGTAAGCTAAACTCAACAGGGGTCCAGGGGGGTTCAGTAAGATGCTTCTGCTAGAAAGGCTGGCCTACTCCCTGCACATAGGGGTAAAGCCTGTCTTTGGGATGTGCAGCAGAGCACTGGCAGAATGGTGAACACAATAGGCTGACTCCCAAGTAAGTGTACCCAGATGGGAATATCATTTAGTAGAAGATGGTCTATTCACTACAGTTGTACATGTTGTTGTTTGACTCTGGCATGTCCTTAGTGCGTTTTAATATAGAAATGTGACTGGTAAATTATAGAACTAAAAATAGAATAAACATGGTGGGATCTCAAATGAATCAAATAAGCTTTTTAGACAAGTGGTATAAAAATAATTTTAAAATAAATAAATTTATCATCATTCCAACGGTTTCTGTTTAGTAATTTGAAGGAAAAGTTGGGGCTTCTTTTGAAACCTGTTGGAGTTATGCAGCAGTGTTCTTAATCTGTCCTGGCTGACATCTTACATTTAATAAATGTAAATGTTTTCACATATCATTAAAACTTCAGCATAGACATGTTTTTTGACTACTGAAGGAAGTGTACATTATTTTACTAAATACAAGCTATCTACCACCCATTGCTGAAACAGCTATACAGTACTTAATATTTTCTTTTTGTTCCTCGTCGTAGTAGACTTCCAGAACCACAATGTGCCCTAAACCTGCAGTCTATTAATTGACCTCTGCTAATTAGTAAATTTAAAGCTTTTGTTGATTACTCAGTCAATCATGCCAATTAACTCTTGCAGTCATGTTGTAAGCTGAAGTTTCTATGACTTTTCTGGCCCTATTGTAGGGCTTGTTCAAACATCCTAAAATCTTCAAAGTCCAGCATCTCCAAGGATGAGCTGAATGGCAAGAGTAACATCTTACCTGCTGCAGCTTAGCTTAAAGGTGCCACTTTAAGGTGCCACAGCAGCAATTCTCTTAAGCGAGGCAACAGCTTATTTCTCATTAATTCTCCACTGTGTGGAAGATTTTAGTGTCTGGACTTGCCAGTATGTTTTTCACATTTGTCTGCCTATCTGTTTTTAAAGGTATTGTAATGTGTTCATTGTGGAACATAGATTTTGTTATGTATTGAACAGAGAATACCATGACACCCACAATTGCTCGATGTTGTCTATAGAATATTTGCGTGTGCATGTGTGATATATTTAATATCTCTTCCTTTTTATATACTGCTTACACAGTAAGATAACTTTACGTTGGTGGTTTTCAGACAATGGATTTAGTACATTATTCCTCTCTTTTTAACCCCACCCCACCCCCGTAAAATTGGTCTCTAAAGGGCAAGGCTTCATATTTGGTTAACAGACAGTTATCTGCAACTACCTTCCTCGGAGGATCATTACACCAGACATGACTCATCCAATTGGCATATGACATGATTCCATTTAATTTGCATACTGTAATTGTACAGCAATGCTGTAAAACTTGTTTGAGACTATTTCTTCCCTTACACCATAAGTTTGTCAAATTTCATTGCTGGGTGTCATGCTTGTTAAATATAGCTTGCTAGTAATAGATGTGAAATTATATAGTGTGTGTACATATATGCACATATATAGACAGATATAGTATATGCTTGCTCCTTTTCTCACTTGGATGTGCTTTAAGAAGCGCCCTTTTAAAGGCTACCTAGCAATGGTTACACAGAGAAGTCTCAGAATATTTTCAGAAAAGAATAATAAAAAAAATTCTTATATTTCTACTAACCCCATTCCAGCATCAGCAATGTTGTATCCTGCCCCTGTGTCCAAAAAGCAGGGAAAGCTTTAAGCCATCCTGCACACGTCAGAGAATAGCCATACTTCCATTCTTTCCAAACAAATTTGGAACTATTAAAGTTATGATCCAATCCTATTTGGATGCCACATTGATGCCATTGCAATCCCCGCCATACCCTAAGCCTGTCTTCATTGTGTTTCATGGATGGCATGCCAATGCCAGCACAAGAAAGGACAAATACCAAGCCTGTCCTGGCAAAGCAGTGCTGGTGCACAACCCTTCCTTTTAACATCCTCAGCATCTGTGGAAACAAAGAGTGGCATGCTGATGAAAGTGTGTCATTACCATGACACTGGCATGTCATCACCATGAAATTGGCACATCGTCTGTGTGACATCCATGCATCATTGCAATGTAGTCGGTGCATCATCCGTGTGACATCCATGTGCCATTGGTGCAAGGCCCACAATTACTTCATCCAGTCAGCCCCAACAATGGCAGCCAGAGAAGTGTCACCAGAGTGAACTGAGCAAAGGGCAAGCAACCCGGGCAGAGCCAATGAGTGGCCAGTGTTGGGGGCACACACCCCACTAGCCACTCAGAATGAGTAACACAGCAACAGCCACCACCCCCAACCATGGGAAAATACCCCAAGGAGTGCACACAACCAACCAGAACAAGAACCAGAATTTACAAATCAGAATGTGAAACTGGGATTAGTTTCCAGCTCCCAGGTGGAACTGTGGTTTAAATATCCTAGGTTTAAATATCTGAGATCCTAGATCTCAACCTTTTAGCACCGGGACCCACTTTTTAGAATGAGAATCTGTCAGGGCCCACCAGAAGTGATATCATAACCGGAAGTGACATCAACAAGCAGGAAAATTTTTAACAACCCTAGGCTGCAATCTTACCCACACTTACCTAGGAGTAAGTTCCATTTACTGTACCACGGTATAGTCACATACCACGGTAACAACAACAACAACAACAGGTATTTATATACCGCCTTTCTTGGTCTTTATTCAAGACTTTATTCAAGGCGGTTTACATAGGCAGGCTTATTAAATCCCTTATTAAATAGGGATTTTTACAATTTGAAAGAAGGTTCTTTCTTTCAAGAACCACTACATTCAGGTGTTTCATTCCAATCTGGCTTCACACTCTGGCCTCCATCCTTCCACGCTCAGAGCAGATGGAATAGCTCGACTTCAGCTTGAACTGAAGCCGGTGCCGGTGGCCTTGAACTGGCGACCTTGTGGATGTTATCTTCAGGCAAATGGAGGCTCTACCCTCTAGACCAGACCTCCTGCCCACGGTAGTGCAACTTGTAGCGTTAAAAGCATATACATAGCAGCCTTTTAAAAGTACAGATGCGCCACATTTCCCCAAATGCAGTCACATACCATGATAGTGCAGCTTGTAGCATTAAAAGAAAAAACAATAAAAAAGCAAAAGGTTTATGAAACCTCAAGGCATTGATGGGATGGGCTACCCTTCTTACTATTTTGCCACTTTAAAAAAATGGATGAGTGCTCCTGGGCTTGAATGGAACAGGAAGGAAGCATGCATCTTCAGATGAATTAAGAAAAAATTTCAAAATCAATGGGAGAAAAGCCAGCTAAATAGTGTGAGCAGGGAAGGGATGTGATGCACTATTAAGTGGTGTCTATGACTTCCATGGAGCACACACCAGTATTTGGGAATTGGGATGCACTACCTGGGAACAAAAAAAGGACATTTTCCTAGCAAAAACATATTGTGCTCATAGTTCTTGGAAAATGTGATGTCCCTGCAAGAGGTTCTTCTTTGAGGAAATCATCTAGACTAGTTCCCAAACCTTTAGGCTCCAGGACCCACTTTTTAAAATGACACTTTATCAGGACCCACCTAACTTTACGAGACAAAAAAGTTTCTTTTTACCAGCTGCTTAAGCCTCTTGTATTTATCCTTTTTGCTATGGGGAGGAGAACCACCTTCTGGAGTGTTTGAATGTGGTCTGATCATATTCATCAGATCAGGACCATTCTGGTGTTCTTGCATTCCCCTTTGCCTGGCCTTCAATAGCAGTTAAGGCACCATTACCTATTCACAAGTAAATGCACATATGTGGCTCAGTTTTCCTTGTCAGCTTGGGGACGACGACTTCTTTCTTGAGAGTTTTTTGGGGCCCATGTTAATTGGATAAGGATCATTCTGGTAGTATTGCTTTCCTTTCAACCTGCCCTTCAAGTAGACCAAAGCACATTAGTCTACTAATGAGTAAACACACACATGCTCTTCCGTTTCAGTTTCCATAGGACTCAATACATTTTTCTTGTCAGTTATCAGCTTGTCAGTTTCATAACCTACCAAAAATTGGGTCATTACCCACTGGTGTGTCACAACCCACAGTTTGAGCACTTCTGATCTAGACCGTCTTGACAACTTTGGAAAAACCTGCCTGAAAGGCCAAAGCAGTTTCACGATCTCAGGTGCTATATCTGTAGTCCAGAATGCACGTTCTGAGAAGGATTCGTGACAAAAGTATAGGTTATAGTACCATTCTGATGGCAATAATTAAATCCATTAATTCACTCTTGGTACACATTTCTAGAACTCCAGCTTGCAACGTTTGATGGTTTCAAAAGTTTGTCTAATTGTTCGTTGTTTGACTGCAGTTGTGCAGGCAGGCATTTGTCAATTCTTTCTTCACCACTTTCCAAGTAAATTGATAATTACTAAATTGACAAAATGAAGTTGGGTATGAAGAAAGTCATATAAGTGTAGAACATGTTGGTTTCTTGCCATAATAACATAATTTAAAAAATTGTGAAATGATGCATGTGGCATAAAATATGAAATTCACTTTCTAATTTCGGTATAAAGAAAGTAGATTTAAGAAAGAGAGCAGTTGGGATTTTTTATATTGTTCATTAACATCTTAGGCTTGTTTCATATAATTGTTCTATAGTTGGTTAGATTCTACACCTTCCTAGTGAAGTCAGAATTGGACAAACACACAGTGAAAAGACATAGACCATGACGGTCCTGTACCATTACAGGCCACAATCCTATACACCAGTGGTTCTCAAATTTCTCAGTTTTACTCTCGAGGTAAGTCTTTGTGGAGGTGGAGGCAGCGAAGAAATCCCCAGGATTGCATTGCTAATGTGGGTAAAAGTGGGGTGCTTTTACTTACTATGGGCTTCTGCAGGACATAGGAGTTGCGGGGAGCCCCGTGCAGCCTTCTGCAGGGCTCCTGGAGGCTTGGAACATTGAAAAGAAGAGTTCGCAAAGCACTTCCTGGTTGCGTTCACAACCTGGAAGTGTTTTGCAAACTCTTCTTTGCAACGATCCCAGTGATTCTGGGATTGCTTCGCTGCCCTGGCCTCCGCCCCTGCCCCATAAAGGGACTGGGGCAGCTTTACACGAACTGAGCTGAGAGTGGTTTGAGAACCACTGCTATACACACTTACTTGGGAGTAAGTCCCATCAAACACAATGGGACTTTGGAGTAAACACGCATAGGGTAGCACTAACAATCTCTTTTTACGAGATTTCATCTTGTATAGGTGAGTGGAATTGGTAAGGGAGGTAGCCATGTCTTGCAAGAGACTTTCTCAGCTGAAATGTTACTGGTGCAGTATAAGATTCAACCACATGAAAAGAGAGCCTTCTCTACCAAGTGTGAATACATGGATTTGCCCCTAAATCCTGCCATGCAAATGTTACTGTTTTAATCACAAATTTCAGTTCCAACTAGGGTCAGTAGCTTTGGCTGAAGCTACAGTATTTGGAGTTTTTCTTTTCCCAGCATGCTGTAATGTCAGAAATTCCTAGAGGCCTAATTTAAAATCTCCTGGATTGCTTTCAGTCATCACTTGGAGATTAATGCTGATTCATGGAGAGTCCAGGTCCATCCTGGAGGTTTGGCAAACTAGTTGCAACAACAGAGTTGGGTAAACTCACTTTTTGCAGGCAGGACAGAGGTATGTAGTTGCTGTGGTGTGTGTGTGTTTTTAGGGGTGGTGATGGCAGCTCCCAGAACAGGTGACTACTTGAGTTTACTTAATGCAGGTTACTTACCTTGAGTACCCTTTTTTTGTACATATTCAGCACATATGTCAAGTGGGTTTATTCCCTAGTAATTATGTGTAGGATTGCAGCTTTAATAAGGTCAGAATTTTGTAAATGAGCAAGTAGTAACATTCCCTATCCCCATCATCCATGACTATCTTGAACAAATTCAAATCCCTCAGCAATGCTCGGCACAATAGTGGTTTTAGTTGCTTATTCCATGATCACTCTTGAATAAGGTGTCTTATTGGGGAGTTCAATGTTATCTATATTTATTTAGTCTTGCAAATGATATTTTGCATTTTCTTGCATATGTTATACTTGTGTTTTTATTTCATTATTTCATATTTTCCCCGTTTGTTTATACTGTACATTTTGAAAAAGATTTCAATAAAATAATTGTTTTTTTTTAAGACACCATATGCTCAGACGTGTGTGTGTGTTTTTTTAACCTGGAGATGGCAAGTTTCTATTTTACATAGTAAAATGATTTAGATAGGAATTGTGCTACTCTTACAGACTACACATTAAAAAAAATACTAAAAATTACCATTCTTGTGTTACTTGCACCCTTTGTAAAATTCTGAAGATTTGGAAAAAAAAAAAAATCTTTCATCATGCAGAGCTGTGCAATTGTTGTTCTGAAATAAACTAGGGCCCGATCCTATCCAACTTTCCAGCTCTGATGTAGCCACAATGCAGCCCCATGGTAAGGGAGCACATGTTCCTGTACCTTGAGAAGGCTCCAGTGACTGCACCTCCACCGCAGGATGCAACACATACCTCACTGGCACAACTGCACCAGTGCTGAAAAATTGGATAGGATTTGACCCCTAATCATTTACACAAGAACATAAGAACAGCCCCACTGGATCAGGCCATAGGCCCATCTAGTCCAGCTTCCTGTATCTCACAGCGGCCCACCAAATGCCCCAGGGAGCACACCAGATAACAAGAGACCTCATCCTGATGTCCTCCCTTGCATTGGCATTGTGACATAGCCCATTTCTAAAATCAGGAGGTTGCGCATACACATCATGGCTTGTACCCCGTAATGGATTTTTCCTCCAGAAACTTGTCCAATCCCCTTTTAAAGGCGTCCAGGCCAGATGCCACATCCTGTGGCAAGGAGTTCCACAGACCAACCACACGCTGAGTAAAGAAATATTTTCTCTTGTCTGTTCTAACTCTCCCAACACTCAATTTTAGTGGATGTCCCCTGGTTCTGGTGTTATGTGAGAGTGTAAAGAGCATCTCCCTATCCACTCTGTCCATCCCCTGCATAATTTTGTATGTCTCAATCATGTCCCCCCTCAGGCGTCTCTTTTCTAGGCTGAAGAGGCCCAAACACCATAGCCTTTCCTCGTAAGGAAGGTGCCCCAGCCCCGTAATCATCTTAGTCGCTCTTTTGCACCTTTTCCATTTCCACTATGTCTTTTTTGAGATGCGGCGACCAGAACTGGACACAATACTCCAGGTGTGGCCTTACCATCGATTTGTACAACGGCATTCTAATATTAGCCGTTTTGTTCTCAATACCCTTCCTAATGATCCCAAGCATAGAATTGGCCTTCTTCACTGCCGCCGCACATTGGGTCGACACTTTCATCGACCTGTCCACCACCACCCCAAGATCTCTCTCCTGATCTGTCACAGACAGCTCAGAACCCATCAGCCAATATCTAAAGTTTTGATTTTTTGCCCCAATGTGCATGACCTTACACTTACTGACATTGAAGCACATCTGCCATTTTGTTGCCCAATCTGCCAGTCTGGAGAGATCCTTCTGGAGCTCCTCACAATCACTTCTGGTCTTCACCACTCGGAAAAGTTTGGTGTCGTCTGCAAACTTTGCAACCTCACTGCTCACCCCTCTCTCCAGGTCATTTATGAAGAGGTTGGAAAGCACTGGTCCCAGGACAGATCCTTGGGGCACACCACTTTTCACCTCTCTCCATTGTGAAAATTGCCCATTGACACCCACTCTCTGCTTCCTGGCCTCCAACCAGTTCTCAATCCATGAGAGGACCTGTCCTCTAATTCCCTGACTGTGGAGTTTTTTTGGTAGCCTTTGATGAGGGACCGTGTTGAACGCCTTCTGAAAGTCTAGATATATAATGGACTACTTTGGTTTTTGTGGATGCCTAAAATTGCTTGAATTCAAATTATATTTATTATGTAAAGAATAGCAGAGTTGTTGCTCTTCCTGAGATATATTTTAGGTCCAGTGTATGCGTTTGTAAGACAAGAACAATGCTGTGTGAAAGTCAACTTTCTGATTGCTGCATGAATTAGCTGTATCAGTCCCTATCCATCTCTTGCATAACTATCTTGAACAACTAGCATGCTACCTTGTGTGTGTGTGTGTGTTTTAAATTTTAAATTTAAATTCGGAACATGACCTATTTGAGGTATGACGATTGATTAGATGTTAAAAAAAAAAATCTCACTGTGTTTAGATAATTTTTTTTTTAAGTTGCAGATGGCTAATCTGGCAGTGCTGATGAGTCTTCATGGAGCTCTGTGCCTGTTGGTGCCTTTTGTCACACTTTGCTGCTAAATAAAGGAATACTTGATGCCTAATCTCTATTTTCAGAGAATGGGAGACCTCTATACTTTCTAGGCCAAGGGTGTCAAACATAAGGCCCATGGGCCAGATGTGGCCCCTGGAAATAATTTCTTCAGGCCCCATTGTAATTGGGTTCTCCCATATCTTGAAAATATGAACAAGATTTGCACATTTTCTCTTCTGTCATTTGCAGCTAATAAGTTTCTATGTGAGAACAAAGTGCTTACTGCTGGCCATCTGCTTAATGATGTCACTTCTGGCCCTCAGCAGGCACCATGAATGCTATTTGTCCCCATATATGAAATGAGTTTGGCACCCCTGTTCTAGGCTTTGACTCTCAATCAGTTTGAACTGACTTTTCTTTCAAAGATTAATTTATTCAGACTGGTATCAAACAAACAGGCAGCCCAATTCTAATGGCTGTGGGAACTGGAGGAACAGCAGTGCCAAAATGGGAACCTACCAGAGTTCTCCTCAGAGGAAGGGGACGTTCTTCCCCTTCCCTGAGTAAGGGTGCTGGCCGCGCAGTGGGGTTTCTTTTCAGCCCGATACAGAAGGTAGGATATGGCAGGTCCCACCCACCCCCCGGGCCAGTTCCTCCTCCATCCCAGAAATGCCTCCCTCCACCCAAAAGCCAGCATTGCTGCCCAACACTCTTACCTTGCTCTGGCAGCTGTGTGGCATCCTCCACCCAGCACTGGGTCTAGCGCCTACTAGTGCTGGTCCAGCAACTGTTCCTCCCACTGTGCTGTAAACGTGCTTTATGGCACATTGATGGCACCTAGTGCTGGAGCTGAAGCTCAGTGCCAGCACTAAGGGAGGTTAAGATGAGACCCATTATTATTATTATTATTATTATTATTATTATTATACTGCTTTTCAACGGAAAGTTCACAAATCGGTTTGCAGAGAAAATCAAACAACGAATGGCTGAAAAACTAATGGTGTTTATATACCGTTGAAAAAACTTTATATAAATACTGTTAATAATAATGCCATCGGATCAGTGGTTCTCACACATTTAACACCAGGACCTACTTTTTAGAATGAGAATCTGTCAGGACCCACGGGAAGTGATGTCATGACTGGAAATGACATCATCAAGCAGGAAAATTTTTAACAATCCTAGGCTGCAATCCTACCCACGCTTACCCAGGAGTAAGTCCCATTTACTGTCATTGTTAAAAGAATACACATAGTAGTAATTGTTAAAAGTACAGATCAGTACCATTTCCCCAAATGCAGTCACATACCATCGTAGCATCAAATCTAATATATTAAAAATAAAATATTGAAATGAATGGGGACCCACCTGAAATTCTCTCGTGACCCACCTAGTGGGTCCCGACCCACAGTTTGAGAAACATTGCATCAGATAATTTGTGCATCATCTATTAAGATACTTTTGATTTTGATTAAATTAAATTGATTAAGTTTGATTAAATTTTTCAAGTCCTTGTGGTGAAGAATTGTTGCCATTTTGATTTCAGAGTATAGGAAATTCAAATTCAAAAGTATGAAGTATTCAGAGTATAGGAAATTCAAATTCAAAATTTGTGTGCGCACTCCTGAAAATTCAAATAATGTATATCTAAAGTTTCGCATTCATACCATTACTGTAGGCTGAGAAACAAAATGTGGTGCATTACTTTCTGGGCGACCCTCGTACTTTGAAAGAAAAGTGAGGCAGTCAACCTGAAAAGAAGTTGCCATCATTTGCTAACA
This sequence comes from Tiliqua scincoides, assembly GCF_035046505.1. Lineage (NCBI taxonomy): Eukaryota > Metazoa > Chordata > Lepidosauria > Squamata > Scincidae > Tiliqua > Tiliqua scincoides. The sequence goes on along the minus strand of NC_089821.1, from coordinate 128,940,841 downwards.
GTTTCATTTCATCATAAGTACTTCTTGAACATATGAGCTGCCTTGTTGATCCAATCAAAGATATATCAAATATCTTGTCTCCAACCCTATCCTGTCATGCCAGACATGGGTTTGGTAGCAGATCTCCATCACATCTAGTTTGGTCTGTAGCTGGCTACTCAGGGCTATCATTGTCAAGACAGTTGTTCTTCAACCCTGGAAATCCTGCTTCAGCACAAGAATTGAAAGGTGGTTAATGTGAGCTCAAAGTCCAGAAACCTCCTGGCTTTCAACAGGACAGGACACAGTTGAGATATAATACTTCTGGTTTGATTTCTGTAACCAATATGAGAACTGAAGGGATCAGATGCATCAGTTTTGTTCAGATCTCAAGGCTTTTTCTTTTTGAAAAAAGATGCTACCATCAATGAGTGACTTGGAGGCAAGGAGATGGATAAGGGAAGAGGTTAGGGTTGCTGCAGAGGAGGCTGAGGGCCCAGTCCTATCCAACTTTCCATTGTCAATGCAGCCTTGAGATAAGGGAACAAACATTTAGGAGACCCCTGCTATTGCTTCACTCCAACTGCAGTATGCAGCACACACCCCATTGGCACGGCTGCATCAGCACTGGAAAGCTGGATAGGATTGGACCCTATTATTCTTTGGTTTGAAACCTGGAACATTTAAAAGCTTTCTTATGGAAGAATCAGGCATATTAGTAACTATACTGAAAAGCAAAAAGCAACTGTTAGTCTGCCCAGGTTGTATTTTACTCTGAATCTTGCAGTTCTCTGCTTTCATGTGGGATTAGCACCTTTTCATGGTCATAGAGGTATGTCTGGGAACAGTCGGGGAGTGCTTTCAGACTGGTCTGGAATTCACAAAACTAACTTCTGAACTCCAGAGACTATATTTCCTTTTCCTCATGACATCTAATCATGTTGTTCTCTCCTTATGTGCCCATCGTTTTCCCATCTCTTTTCTGCTGCTATCACATCCCTACTTTGTTTCAGCAAAAGTTGTAATCTTGACATGAAAACTAATCATGAAATTGAAAATTGAAAAAAACAAAATTGAAAAAAATTGAATTGAAATTCAATTGAAAAAAACAAAAACAAATTAAGCACATTTAGATATTTTGTATTGATTTGTATATTGTAGGTGGAATGTGAGTTGCTGAATATGTGAAGCCTGACTCTGATTAGTCTGGCATCAGGGTGTTTACATCGCATCTCTCCAGTACACCTCTGATAGAGGAGACTGCCTGCTGGGGAGATCACCTAACTGGAATACAAATGTCAACACTGATAGATATCTACTCCACAGAATTTGTGTGGGAGTAATAGCTCAGTAATAAAATAGGTCAAATTAATTTTACTGCTTAAGGGGATCTCTTACAATAACTATTTCGTAACGCTGTCTTTGACAGCTTGCTCGATGTTATCAAGTAGGTAGAATTGGAATAATGTGATAGATTTCCAGTTGTAAATGAGCTATTGTAGCAAGGTGTTTATTGGCTGATGGTTCAAATAATGCCTTTCTTTTTCATATAGTGTCCGGGGGGGGGGGCCTAAATTTCCTGGCTGCCATGTTGCTATGAATCACAGAATATAGAAAGTAAAGTTCAGGTAAAGTTGCTACAGAGTGCTAAGAATCTGAGGTCTCCTTTACACACACATTTTTTTTAAAGTAAATGCGACTGTGCAGGAAAATCTTTAAGCAACAACTGCCAGCCCACAAGGTTGACTTACTGTTTTTTTTCCAAGAATGCTTGGTGGATCATAAGAATTTAAGAACAACCCTGCTGGATCAGGCCATAGGCCCATCTAGTCCAGCTTCCTGTATCTCACAGTGGCCCACCAAATGCCTCAGGGAGCACACAAGACAAGAGACATGCATCCTGGTGCCATCCCTTGCATCTGGCATTCTGAGGTATCCCACTTCTAAAATCAGGAGGTTGCACAAACACATCATTGCTTCTAATCTGTGATAGACTTTTCCTCCAATGAAGAACTCTGTACACATTGGCTGATTCCCTTCATAGAAGGAAATGGAAAGCCTCATCCATTTATGTAGCATGACTTGGTGGCAACAGAGGTGAGGGTGGGCAGATTGGCATGCACCACATCCTATCCCCCCTCACAGGCCCAAACCGCTGACACAGGTGCACATGGACTTGTACACGTCCAAACAGGCCCACTGCATGGGCCAGGGCTTTCCCCAGCAAGGGAGCAAATGTCCCCTTAATCCAACAGTTCCCAAACTTATGGTCATGGCACCCTGCAGTCATGGAGCCCTTTTGCAGCAGCGCCATTGCCCACCACTCCCAGGCACCGCCATCTTGAATCATGCAAGATCTTGTGAGGTTCTAGATGGCAGTGCCCAGCCAGGGAGGGGAATGGGAAAAATCTTGACCATATTTTCAAAGTATATTTTCAAAGTATATTTTCATATGACCATATTTTCATTTTTCCATATTTTCATTTCCATTCCATATATTCCATATATATATTCCATATATATATATTCCATATATTTTCATTTGACCATATTTTCAAAGTATATTTTCAAAGAGCCCAATTATCATGCGGGCCTCCCTTTCAGCAGTACTTATTCTGCCATGTCATCACTTTGCATAGTTTCTCTTCTGTTATTTGCAGATGTCGTCCTAGCTTAGAAAAAGGTATTTATTACAAGTCATCACCTGCTTAATATTACTTCCTGCTTAATGCCATCACTTCTGGCCTTCAGCACATGCCATGAATTTCTGTGTGGCCCACTGTATGAAACAATTTGACTCCTCTGCTCTATAGCATCTACAGCAGCTGCCTTGGGTACCCTTCGGGGAGAAAGGCGGATCACAAATTAAATAAATAAATAAATAAATAAATAAATAAATAAATAAATAAATAAGGGCATTTGTTTGGCTCTGGAGGCCTGAGGCTGCTCTTGGGTTTAAAAGGTAAAGGTAAAAAGTAGAAAAAAACTCTCACATACACTGCAACTCTCACAAGCACAGAAGAGAGAGACAATTGCTAAGGGCACAGTCAATTGACTTTGCACGAGACAAAATATAGAAGAATAGTGGAGATTTGGTGGACTCTTGACAAGGCTGCACCATGGATCAAGGTTGCCATTACTGTTCTGCAAAGCTTGAGAGTATTGTATGGCAGGGATCACGGTTTCATAGGGCTGAACTCATGAATCTCCCTGGATAAAGAGGAGTCTCAAAGGGAGAAAGAGGGCTTTCAAGTAAGCCCTTAACCTGCTAGCTAAGGCAATAGGCTTGAAGGGAGCCAGGGAGAAGGTAGAGGCACTTAGAGAGTGAAGGTGACAGTCCAAGGAGTTTGGCTGATGAGGGCACACTGGCTTCAGCAGCTGGATAGCACTTGGTGAAGGAATGAAGCCGAAGCCAGAAAAAAGGAGAGGGTTGGGAGGATGTTACTGTCTTGGGTGCTCGTTGACACAGTGATTCTCAAAGGGAGGCTGGAATAAGGATGGCTTGTTGTAGCAGCAGTGGGCAAATCCACACTCCACAAGACTGAATGCAAGTTGTGGAATGAAGACCAAAGAACACAAGGCACTGAGGGCCAGGATTTTTAATACATTTTTGCCCCATAGATTCCTGTGGGATTCTGAAGTGGAGTGACTTAATTAGGAGGTTAGCCGAGGATCCCTGATGGGTTCTACCCTTGACCTACCACCTGGGTGAGGGTGTGGTAGCTGTTTGAATGGTTTTTGGGTTGAGCTTCATCCTGAGGTCATTGTACTGTGGACCACTGGAAATGTGGAACCTGTCCTTTGTCTTTCAAAAGCTACTTTTTCCAACTCAGGAGTCCAGAGAAATGCAGCAATTTTCAACCAGGTTGCCACAAATTGTCTGTAGGTGTGCTGTAGCAATCTGGGGAGCGTTATTTAATAGTAGGGCCATTGGGAGATGTGAGCTCCCACTGGAAGTGTGGTATGACCTGTCAAAAATCTGATGGTGTGCCTTGAAAATTTCAGTACCTTGTCAGTGTGTTGTGAGATGAGAAATGTTGAAAATTGCTGGGCTAGGGTCACAAACCAATTAAGGGGGGGAGGCTATTCCATGGCCTTTTAATTGAAAGTGTGGCCTTTCTGGCTGAGAATCCATGGCCTCCTGCCGACAGCCCTTCTAATAGTCATAGTATGGGTCTAGCCTTTTGTTCTCCAGGTGTGTGCCCAGTACTGTGTACACATGTTTAGATGCATGTGTCTTGCACACTTTGAATAAGATAGAAATAAACATAAATAAAATATTAACCTTTTAAAAGATGCTATGTGAGTCTCTTAAGAAAGCTCCATGATTATGGGATAATCCTCAGTTATGTATTACTGTATGACCCTGTCTCAGGGTTTAAGCCATTTCTGCCCAACGTTGCATATATGCAACAGGAATCAAATGTGTATACCTGTGGGCCGGGCAGAAATAGGTTAATTTGTGCTAAGGCTTACCTGGGCTGAGTCCCAGCTTCTGATTTCAATTCAGGGCTGAATTCTGGAACATATAGAGGGAAGGGCATTTAGCAGGAGCATATCTCTCACCATTGTAACTATAAAGATACCTCAGACACCAGGGATTAGATGAAGGGACTTGAGCCATGTCACTATTTTCTCTTGAAATTAAGCACTGCTTTATTGGTTTCACGGGTGTTCTGAAATGACACTTGGTCCAGACCTAATTCCTGCCTCTGATCATTCAGAGAGGAGCATTCTGCTCACTATTCTTTCCCTGCTGCATTGCAGTGACCTGAAAGTCAGTACTCACCTTCTTACTTGGGTTAGTTTGCACATCAGTCTTTGGCAAGCAGGGAAGTGATGGAAAGCATATGTTTTGCAGTGAGAAAAAATGCAAACAGTTCTTTTAGTTTTTTCACAATTTGACTTTCTCTTTAACTTGACCTTTCAACACCTGTGGCATCTACTCAGCCTTCCCTCTTTCTTTGATTGGGTTCCTGTTTCTGAGACACTTAACGTTTATTATTCATCCTGTGGCAGCCAGCTCTTCCACTCACTCTTAACCTGCTTTATTTAGGACCTGATTTGCCCTTTTTCACTTTTGTTGTCATGGTGGCAAGAGTGTCCTGATACAGTGAAAGAAAGTCTTGAGAACATTTGCAGAGAAGGTCTTGAGAATCTCTTCCTGTGGGATTCCCAGAGCTATGGACGAAAGTGCTTTCTTGGCCATTCATAGTTGTTTCTTGGCCTTATAGTCATGGCCAGACCAAATCACTATAATGTGGATTTTGCATCTAGTGATTCTAAAGCATGAGTGAAAGTGCTTACCTCTGTACTTATTAGAAGAGACTTTATCATAAAAAAGTAACAAGTAAAAGGTACAGATGATGATGAGCATCTGGAGGCGGAGTGATGAGATGTCCTCTTTTTCCAGAACATGTCGCCTTTTTTTAGCCTTGTATACTGGAAAAGAACTTAAATGTCCTCCCTTTCCCTGTGAGCAGGCCCCTGCAGATAGCGCATAACCTTCTTGTAATTAATAAATTTCATGTAATAAATTATTTGTAATAGTTTTAAATTTAATAATAAGTAACATAGTGTTTAACCATATGAAATCAATATACAAGTTTTTTTAGCTTTTATTTTGTCCTGTCCTGCATTTTTCTTGGATGTCCTACATTTTGGGGTGCCTTGTCCTCTTTTGAAGTTACGGCATCTGGTCACCCTGGATGGAGGAAGTGATCTGAAACCAGAAGTCTTGAACTATAGAGGCTGACCTGTGGTTTTCTAAGTATATTTTCTCATGTTGGATTAGTTGAGAGAGCAGATTGCTTCTGTGAGCAGTTAAATGTGCAGGAGGGCAAGGAAAAATAGCATACAAACTAGCTCAGCATGCGTCGAATTCTTTGTCAGTAATATTGTGGAGCCAAAGGTTTGCCAAGTTTGATCTGCACCTTGCCCGTTGGATTTCAGGAAGGTTGAGATACCCCTGTTAATCTTACATTTTTCTTGGGCTGCTCACAACACTTACAATTGTGTTCTCCATGTTCATTCCTCTTCAAATTATTTCAGCCAGTAAGGGATCATGTGTTGGACATCTATCTATTTTTCACATTTTACAGTCTTTCCTCCAAGAAGATCTGCATGATGTGCATAGCTCTTCCACCTGCTTTTATCTTTAAAACAATCCTGTGATAGAAATTAGGCAACCCTAGCCAATCAAATATCACTCTAAGAATGAAATTGTTCACTAGTCCATTTTAAGTTAAGGGGGAGGGGTTCCTTTTTTATTCCAATAATCTTTTTGCAAAAGCACCCTTTCCCCATAATTTGATTCATCATTAGTTGATGAGTCTTTTACATCGTGATCTTCCACAATATGGTTGATCCTTCAACATTTGTCTGTCCTGAATCTATTGCTTGATAAATTCATTGGGTAGCCCTGTATTCTAAATACTGTACATGAGACAAGAATAAAAATCTCTCTCTCTCACTCCATTTCCTTAATTCCATATGTAATTGGTTGACACCCCTAATTTTAATGGTTAAATGCCCTGATTGTATAGATAGCAATTAAAATGTGTTAACTATTATCTAACATGCACCACATTTTTGTATGTTTGTGTTAAAGTTTTGCTGTGACTTTTGTTCTTCAGGTTTTTTTTTTTTAAATGACACTCGAACAGATCTTGGTGGGTGGGAATTGCTATGTGGCAAAACAGCTCTTACGCTATTTCATGTGCCATTATTAACTCAGATTATTGTTTTTCTAAATTTATTTTAGCCAGATAGCATCTCAATGTAACTTTATTGCAAATTTATGTTACTAACTGCCTTGTAGTATTGTATATTTTGAAGCCATACTGTAATGTGGTTGGAACTGGGCCATTTCCTGCCAGATACTAATACGGGGTTTTTTCTTCACTCAGGATGCTCAACACACACGGAGAGAGGTTCATAATTATTATTCTAAGATTGATGTGTTTGGAGGAGTGTAAATTTTGTCCAGTAGTAATCCATTAACAAATCAATAATCATCCTAACTTGAGGTGCAGTTTGTATTTGAAGTTGCATGTGGACGCCTTTTCTGAATTCCTAGGTCAGTGTCTTTTGGCTTTGTCAGAGAAATAATAAATCAGAATATGCTGCAGCAGCTGAGATACAAGAACAGTCAATGTTGCCTTAAACGGTGCTGAAGTATATTAAACCCTAAATTCCAGTCCATGCATTTCACAGCATTGTTCTCAACCTTGCATTTTGAACTGGCTCCTTCAGAGCAGGGCTTTGCAACCTGCCCTTTTTCAAGTCCCACTTTTGGCAGGTACCATTTTCCAAAGTACCATCATTGCCACTAGAGATGGCAGCTGTGCGGAGGAGTGGGGCTTCACTCATCCCCTTTTGAAAGACCAGGCAGCTAGTTGCACAACCCCCACCTTGTCCTCACTAGTGTACCACAGTTCCATCCATCTCCACTTCCAAGGGGATAAAGAAAGGCAGAAAAGTGCCAAATAGTCACTATGGCAATAGGCTGAAGTACCTGTGAAGTACCATTTCCAGTATTTGGTACTGGCATCACTGACTGAAAAGAACTGGGTTACAGGGGTGGAGGATGCATTGTACACAGCATCTGAGAGATTACAATTGCAAGTAGTCCAACACCAGGACTTCTCTCAACTTCATTCATCATTCACTTCCTATCCCTTGGTCCGCTGCTTTGACATTGAGAGGGGATGCAACTTTAAAGGCTCAGTTGTCTCAAGGTAGGTCTGGGACAGCCCCCTGTCTTCAGAGCCTGGAGAATTCATGCCAGGATTCTTGCCATACTAAGCTAGATGGGCAGATAATTTAATTCAGCATGTCAGCTTCATAAATTTGTACACTAAGCACTGTGTACAGTGTCTTGTTGCAATCCTTACAATAGACCTATAAGGTTGAGTGATGTTATTCCCATATTACAGATGAAGCAGAAAACTGAGAGAATGATTGTCTAAGATAGCAACTGAGTTTATGGCAGAAGAGAGAGATGGGAGCATTTTCTGTTTACAGTTCACCATGATCATTATGACCTTGGGTGAAGGGAGGAGCCTCTGTGCAACCAGGAAAAGGCTCCAGGCTTAGAAGACTGCCTGGAGCCCTCAAAACACTGTGCAGTGGTAATCAAAGCTATTTTAGGCTTTTTTCTTTATTTTTCTGATTTTTTTAAAGTTAGTCTCTGGTATCCACAGAAAACCGAGATGTTGGATACTGGGGTATGTCTGTATTTCCTTCTTCTCCATTTCTTCCCTTCCATTATTCCTTTGTACTGTAACATAAAAAACTAAATAAAGTATATATATTCAATATATTATTCTCAGTTGCATGACTATTGTTCTGAATCACCCTAGGAACCAACCTTATTTTCTCCATCAAAACATCTAGCAACAGAATAAACATCTAGCAACAGCCCTCTTTTAGCGGGTGGCACTTGTTCCAGATCTTCTTCTCTTGTTGCTGTTTATTACATTTTTTATTCCTCTTCTCCATAAGCCCAGCCTTATGGTTTTTAGCCTGACAACAATCTTGTGAGGTAGTTTAAGCTGAGACATTGACCTGGTTCAGACATGGTGTCAAATGGTACTTTGCACAAACGATAGTTAGAACCTGCAAAAAACTGCAAGAGGCACCCACAATCAAGCTTCTTGTATGCTTTCGTTTTTCATCCCCACAGCACCCAGCTTCAGAAGTTCACTCCTGTCTCCATGGTACAGCAGTCTCTGGAGGCTGAGCAACGGCCATAATTATGGTTTTTCAAGTCAGAGATCATGCTAAACCATGGCAGAATGTCTGAACTAAGCCAGTGACTTTTCTGAAGCCTTCTGAATCTACCCAAACCATGAGTGAGAGGGGTTTCAGTGCTTGCTGATCATCACCAGCCCCGTCAACTTACGGGGCACACACGGGCTCACTCAAAACTGTGCGTTGCATACAATTGACTTCCCATGAATAGGCCCCAGAGAAACAGCTACCTGTGTTTCCCTGGATTGCTTTCTGTGTTCATACTTGAACATTGTAGGTTTTGAACAACAGCAGGTTGTCTACCGATTAACCAAGAGTAAAGAATCTGAAGAGCAGAATGCCTAGTGGTGGAAAGTGGAATTCCTTAAATCCAACTATAAATTTTCCAGGATTTTTTTAGATCACAGCTCTAATAGCGAGGCCTTTTTATCTGCAAGTGACTCAGGTCACATGTAGTGCTGCAGATGTAATACACAGTACTTAATTCAACTTTCTATGAACTTGTAAGTAAGAACTTCCTCTCTTGCAGCTACTTCCCAGACACTACTGGTGTTTGTTGCTTGTACAAGATACTGGGCACTTCGTAATAACCATATAGCTGTTATATAGATGGATATTGGCCCATCCATGGAGCCCACTGAAGCAATTGCCTCATACAATGGATTGGTGACGGGCGCTTACTTGCCTCTGCCTACTTGCCTCCACTGCTTTTTCTTCGACTCCGTGGTTTGGAAAAGGAAGAGTAGGTAGAAAGGAAGAGAAAATTTGGAGGGGAGGAGAGTGCTGAGCCAGAACATTGGAGAGTGGGAGGACCGGAGACTGGAGCATCATCGGGCAAAGGGGACAGCATGTAGCATGCTATCTTAGGTGTCAGGAGGTTGTAAGCCGGCCCTGTAACTGCCTTTAATTTGAGATGTACTTGATATTGTAGTATAGTCTGTGCAGGTATTTATTTTGTGTAGAAATGAACCAGGGCAGTCAGAGCCACACCTGTTCATTCCACCCCAGCCCTCCATGCATTCAGTTTCCTGGTTGCACAGGGTTCTGAGTGCAGTAATAGAGGTTATGTATAGGAGTCCTTGCAAACCTGGCCTGTTGAATGCCAGGGGCGGCAGACACAATCCCCATCTTCCAGTCCATATGTTCATTTCAACATGAATTGAATGTCTGAGCAGGTCTCAACTGATTTCTGATTAACCAAGAAACCTCTTTGAACTGGATAATGTGTACAGGATATAAACACAGCATGAGTGTCTGTTGGCAGAAAGTCAGGTTATAAATAGAAGAAAGAAATAAAATCAGCAATATGATGGCTTGATTTTTCCCCCCCTCTTAAACATTTCTTTGGCTCACTGCACACACACAGCCAACACATATGTCTACTTCACCCTGGTTTCTGCATCTGTTAAGACTTCTGAAATAGTCAGTTTAGATTTCAGCTGCTGATTAGTGTGTGCCTCTAACCAAACTGTGCAGCAGCTCTAAGAATGGAAACAACTAATTAAAGTACTGCATAAGAATAGGGGGAGTTTCAGCTGAAAGCTATGGATATTAAAGGCCGCCTTATTCTAGTCCACTGGCTTTAAAGACTGTTGTATTGGAAGCTTTGTGTGTGTGTGTGGGGGGGGGTGTGTGTAATTCTTCCTTCCCCCTCCTCTGTTTAAAAGTGCATTGCAGCAATTAATTACATACTTAGAGATAGGCATGATGTGCACTCAATACTCCTCATACACTCATCAGCTTTTCATTATTGCCAGCTAGTTTATGTATACTGTATCTGCTTTGTATGTTACGTTATGACAGGGGAGAGATTGCATGTGGGGCATGACTCCAGCATTATGCTACATAAGTTGTCTCATAAAACTTAGTTTAAAAGGCTATTTGCTTCATATAACTCATTTTTCCACTATCTTTTTCTCTATGAATGGATCTCAGTGCAGAAAGCTAACACACACCAAAAATATATAATTCTCATGGTATTGAGGGCATTTGAAAAATTGTAGACAATATCAGCTGTTGGCACTGTCTCCAAAAGTTCCAGTGCAGAAAAATAGTTGTTTTTGGCATGTGCATGATTTCTTGCGATGTACGGTGCGGGGGCAGCAGGTGAAGCAAGACCACCCCACTTGAGTTCTTCAAAAAGTGTTGCCACTGCCACAGCTGTGAGCACGCAAACACACACAGCTATTGCACAGAGCTCATGGGTTGTGAGTGTTTGCGCGATCACAGCTGCCGCGGCTGCCACAGCAGCAATTCTTGAAGAACCTCAGTGGGGCAGTCCTACCTCACCTGCCGCCCCCACACCATACATCCCTGCATCAGTCATAGTGCCTCACCTTTCCACGCAGCACACCACACTGCACTGCACACATTGTTATTCATGCCTTGCTAGCTTACCACTTCTGGCAAACTTAATAGACCACTTCAAATTCTCCAGAGCAGTGGTTCTCAAACTGCGGGTCGGGACCCACTTGGTGGGTTGTGATCCAATTTCTGGTGGGTTGCGAGAAGCTGGTGGCAGCCATCTTGGAAGATGGCAGAAGACCTTGGTGATGCCATTTTAGAAGTGGGCAAAGCCTGGGCATCGCCATTTTAAACTTCCCGGCATTGAGATGTAACTCAGAGCAACTTGCACATGTCCAAAGAAAGCAGCGTGCCACTTTTCCCCAGAAAGCGTGCTGCTGCCTTCTGGCTGGACCTCCCTCTGCACTTGGAGGCTTCCCTCAGGGAGTGCAGACTTGGATTGCAGGCAAAGAAGGACCGGGAGAGACGTGGACGAGCCAGCCAGGCTTCTCCCCACCAACCTTTGTCAGCTTGGCTGCCTTGATGGGATGGGCTGCCTCAGGGTTGCAAGACAGAGCAGCTCCCTCCCCCCTGCAGCTGGACTAGGCTGGAGAGTGTAGGCGGAGACCTGAACACAGGGCTTGGGTGAGTAGAGGCAGACCCGCGTGACCTCCCCTCTTGTGAGCCTGCTTTGAAAGCAGCATCGCCGCCGCCACCCCACTGCTGTTCTCGTCCTCTGCATCACGACCTCTCTCCCTCTCTGAAATCACCTGGAAGCCACGATCCTTTCCTGCCCTGGCTAGCACGTCCTCTCTTTATTTCTTTGCTGGGGGAGGAGGGATCCCTGGTTGCCTGGCTGGCAAGAGAGCACCCAGGAGGTGGGGGAGGAGGGAGGGCAAGCCTGGCATGTGGTGGGGGGAAGCACCCAGGGAGAGTGCTGCTCCCCCAGCCGCTTCTCTGATGTGCACCCTTCCCCTCTTCTTACTTCTCTCTTAGGCTGCAATTCTTTCTACTCTTACCTGGGAGTAAGCCCCATTGCCAATAGTGGGAGTCAATTCTGAGTAGACGTACTTAGGCTTGGAGGAGATGAGGAGAAGCTTATCTTCCTTCTGAGGGGGATACTACTGTTTTTATTTCCTTTATTTACAAAAGCTCAAGCTACTTCTTGTCTTGAGGTGCATGAGTAGGGTGCACTTGTTTCTGCCTAGCGCTGAGCACAGTATCAATAGCCACATCAGTGTTTGTCAGTTTCAAGCACAATACAAGAAGTAGCTTGAGATTTTGTAAATAAAGACTGAAATAAAAACAGTAGTAAATAAATACACAAATATTTTGTTCCAGGCGTTGTTTTATTTTTTGCTTGATAGCAACGGTGGCAAGGGCAGGGAGAATTGGAAGAAGCTTTTGAGCTGGAATACTGTCTCTTGTCATTTACAGTTTGAGTTTCTAAGCAAGAACTTCCTGCTTGATGATGTCATTTCTGGCTATGACATCACTTCCAGGTTGTTGACATCACTTCCGGTGGGCCCGACAGATTTTCATTCTCAGAAGTGGGTCCCGGGCTAAAAAGGGTGAGAACCACTGCTCCAGAGAGTCAACTACAGGTGTATAATATAGCCTGAAGGACTTTTCAATGAACTTAATTGATTTACATGTTTTTATTTATTTGTTTATTTTACACGAAGCAAGTTATTTTATTCCAGTCCAAACACTGTGATGTAACAAAGAGATTTAGACAACTCGTAAGTATGTCTGTTAACTCTGTAACTCTGAAGATTTTTTTTTTCAAAGCACCCCTCACTAATCCTGTTACAAGTAATGGGATTTGTTACGCCCTTAAGTGTCAAAAGTTTCAGGACCCATTTTTAAAACTGCACATGATTCTGTCATGTCTCTGATTTGTTTGTTTATTTTCCCACTACTTTAATTTGTATTGTCATTTGCAATTACCATTAGCTTGAAGGATTGGTGATTTTTAAAATTGTATTTAAAGGCATAGTGCTAACTAAGAAGAAAAATGATCTAATGGTGCAACAAGATTTCTGTTGATTGATGGAACTTTTTTTTATAGTAAATGTTTTTACAAGTTGCCAATTTTTTTTTTCTTGCAAGCTTTTAACTAGGTAAGGTTATTTGTCAGGCACATGTTTTTAGCATTAACATCTAATAATAATAATAATATTAATAATAATAATACTGGTATTTGTATACCAACTTTCTGGTCATCGGATTACTCCTCTGACTTTATTCAAGGCGGTTCACACAGGCAGGCTATCTTTCAAGAACCGCACAATATTTCAAATGGATCTTTCACGGTCTGGTATCACTTCTGGCCCCCAGTTGCCTCCCGTGCTGGCTCCTTCATCTCTTACTTGAAGGGCAGCCAAGACGCTTCTTCACTCACACTAAGGTCTCACCATTCACGGAGCTGCCGGAGGCCTCGAACTGGTGACCTTCAGATGTTATCTTCATGCTGACAGAGGCTCTACCCTCTAGACCAGACCTCCTGCCCTTGCAAATAAATGCAAGGCTAGAGAAAACCCTAGTTTCCTTTAAAATGTATTGGTGACATTTAACAATTTTAAAATATTTTTCTAGCCCTGAATAAATAAATTCCTGCTTCTTATATATCTAGGTTTAGTGCTTGAAACTTCATTGTTTTATGGCTTTGTTGCATAGCAACCACTTAATGTGTATGGGTTCTTGTTAAAAAAAAAATGCATTTCTAGGAAAGTGTAGAGGTTGCAAGGAAATGGCAGAGGATACAGAATCATTTTAGATGCCAAGAATGTCCAGTATAAGTTTGGTGCTATAAATATATAGACATATAGCTTTCCCATGCCACTAATGAAAGAGCTTGAACAGCTTCTCATTTAGTCTTCAGAAAACATTAGGCACTGGAAAGGACATTGTGCCAAGTGCAAGTAGTACAGGGCAGAATGGGACAGCTCTGGTATTTTGCAGCATGCTGGTTTCCACCAAGTAGAAATGAAGCCAAGGGAAGTGGACATGGGTGCTACAAAGTCATAGCAGTTATCACTGTGACTGAATGAATATTAGTATAAATGTAGATCTGGAGTGGACAAAAAAAAGCCAACAACCATGAGCAAATTTATCTCTGATTTCATTTGTGTTGCACCCCTTTGGGAAGAGCACAGAATTATTATAGGTAGCGTATAGTTTAGAGATGGGCAAGTGGGCTCTCTTTTTAGTGGCCTGAGAGGCAAAGCCTGCATTATCTAGGTTTCCTCCTCCTGCTTATTTATTTATTTATTTATTTATTTATTTATTTATCTAATTTATGGTATTTCATCCCCCCCTTTCCCCAAAGGGACCGAAGGCGGCTTATGACAAACAGTGTGCTCATCTGTGGCTTTCAGGTTCAGCCTGCAGTTATTACTGCTGGAAGCAGCAAGTGATTAGGTAGACGTGGTGACGTGGTCAATATTTCATATCTGTTTAATTGTGTTTAATGCAAGGTGTGCAAGAGGCATGTATTTAAACATGCATACCTGGTGCTGTGTGCCTGCTGGAGGGCAAAGGGCCAGATTGGTAGCGCATCTATTTGATAGGACTGATGGCAAGAGGCCACAGATCTGCAGGCCAGGAAGGCCACATTTCTAATTTGGAACCATTGTTTTTTTTTTTTTTTGCTGTGTATGCATGTGTTGTGAAAATAATCACCAGCAACAAACAGGGGAAGAGACCTTACTCTAAAACACTTTTCTGTGCCCTAGAACAGTCTTCTGGCCACTGAGGTTTGCCAACACAAGAACCAATAAAGGGTCCATCTTGTTCAGCACTTGATCTACAGTGGCCAACTAGATGTCCCAAGCATAAGTATCTGATTATTCCACTGCCTCCATCATTTAGCTTGATGGCAGATTGATTCATAGGTACGTTGCCAGTAGCTGGATGAGCCTTATTTTGGATGAGTTAAATTTGTAATAGCCAGACTTCCATCCTAGACATTTTTTGTAGTTACCCTGTCATTGATAGCCTGCATTGGAGCCAGGACTCTGGTCACTGCAGTTCAACAGCTCACATGGCATGTCTCCAGCAGAGATCTTAGACAGCCAAGTGTGTCTGTTTTTGAGCTTCTGTTTGGAATATTGTTCTGAACTGTGCCAGTCTTAGGCAGCCAGTATTTGCTCTTGTAATTAGAGTGGCCAACGTTTTTATTCTGGTAGAACTCCTGTGCTTCTTATAGCAGCATGCTATGCAGATATGAGGTAGGGAAGCAGTTTTACTTGCCTCGCATGCCACAGAGACTGCTGTGGAGAGTAGGACTAGTGAGAAAAGATGTGGATGCTTTACATGGTTGGTATTGCTGGGAATCTATAGCAGGGGTGGACTTGCTTTAGTCTTGCAGTTTCTTAACCAGGAGGGCATCCTCAGGATTGCAAAATGTATCCATGTTTTTGGAATCTGGAACATGCCCAGTTACTTAAAATCACTGGAAGTGTCCTGCAGGATCAGATTACAGTCTACCCCTTTCCAGCATTCTTTGTCAGAATTCCAGGAACCAGTAAGTGTTGGATGATCTCCCACAGTGGTGCACTGACAAATGTAGCTTATTTCTCTTTTTTAATCTCTCTCCTCCCATTTTTTAGAATAATTTTAATATTGAAAAAAGTTGTTCTCACAACACTGTTTTGTCTTGTTGGACTTTACAACAACCCCATGAGTTGGAACCTTATTGTCATACTATAGATCCAGGTTGCAATCCTATCCACACTTACCAGAGAGTAAGCCCCATTGACTATAATGGGGCATACTTCTGCGTAAACAGGCATAGGATTGGGCTCCCAGTGTGCAGGCTGATGGTGTCTTGCTTAAATCAATACAAAGAAAGTCAACTTGTTCCTCAGTCAACTGTCTTTTCCTACACAGTATGAATTACATTTGCAAAATGGTGCAGTATTTTTGTTTGAGAAGATAAATCTGAGTTTACCTTGGGAAAATCAACCTGTGATGCCATTGTGTTGTGCCATCATGTTGTACTTTTCAAAAATCAAGGGGATTTCAGAAATTAAGTACAGAGCATTTGAATTTTAAAGAGAGAAGGGGAGATGGATACCATGGACTGCCTCTTCACATGTTACTCTTTTTATGTGGAATAATTGGTTTATAGGAAAATGTTATTAAGAAGATTTATATACAGTACCACTTTTCAACAAAAAAGTTCTCTAAGCGGTTTACAGAGAAAATCAAATAACTAAATGGTTTCTTTTCCAAAAGGGTACACAATTTTTAAAAAAGTTACTATTGCTGATGCAGAAGAAACATCAGAAACAGCCGCTAAGGGGTGAAGCAGGACAGTTAGTCTCCCCCTGCTAAAAATAAGAGGAATACCACTTGAAAAAGTGCCTTTTTGCCCACTTAGCAAGGGTCTGAGCATATGACAAATATGTGCAAATTGTGAAACAATCAGGCCAGTGTCTCTCACACATTTAGCACTGGGACCCATTTTTTAGAATGAGAATCTGTCAAGACCCACCGGAAGTGATGTCATGACCAAAAGTGACATCATCAAGTAGGAAAATTTTAATAATCCTAGGCTACAGTCCTACCCAGGAGTAAGTCCCATTTACTCTCATATACACAATAGCCTGTTAAAAGAACTGATCTGTAACATTTTCCCAAATGCAGTCACATACCATGGTAGCATCAAAACTACTTTATTAAAAATAAAATATTGAAATGAATGGGAACCCACCTGAAATTGGCTTGTGACCCACCTAGTGGGTCATGATGCACAGTTTGAGAAACACTGAATTAGGCTGTTGGATTTTTTTTAAGACAAGTACACAAATTAGACAATGAGTAAAGGCAACTGTTATCTGATTTCTATACCTGCTGCACTAGTAACACTCAAGTTGTACTTTACTCATTACATTCAGTTCACATTCGGGGGGGGGGTGCATCCTGTGATTTCTGGGTGGCTGAGGTTGACATGTGGAATCACTCAAAATGAATCAGCCTGCTCTGGGAGTTGAGATTTTGCAGAGGTTCTCCAGTCTTGTATTGTGCAAATGAAGCAAAGAATGAAAGAGCTGCTGGGGTTCATGAGTTTAAAAAAAAAAAAGAGTTGTTCCATTTGATATAACTTGTTTTCAATATTGCATTAGTAGTATTAGCAAGGCTGGGATGTTGTAAGCCTAAGGCCGGAAATCAAGCAAGTGAAAGCCAAAGAGTTTTTGTGCACATAATCCAGGGAATGAAGAAAACAGAGAATATCTTCCATTTGCCCTTACAATAGGTCTGCCGTATAAAATAGCTTGGCAAATTGAAGGGGCACAATGCAGAAGCACATTGCCTATTACCATAAATCTGTTTATTTTGAATTCAGAGAACAGTCTGTTTTTAGGATGGGTGAGAGAAGAAAAGAAAGCCCAGAAAGAATCTGTCCTATTTGCTCCACCTTGAAGTAATTTAGGTCAGCATAAATGGGATGCAATGGGGAGAAAAAAAGCAGCCATGGTTTGTGAGTTGTTCCCATACCTAAAGCATGGATACAGCACAGTGGAGAATCGGGAGTAAAATATAATACGGTAATACAGTAAAATATCAAAATACAATGACCTTTGTTTCTGCGGAATGGATGGTTATTGAACGAATTCTAGTTCCTGACGGTTTTCATTCAGAGGGGTAGGATTTTTACATAAAAACAAAACTGAATGATTTTGACCTCCTGTGCCCAGCCTTGAAAAATGAAGTATAGCCCTCATTACAACCTTTTTAATGAAGGGTTCATGCTATTTATGCTAAGCATGGCACTGAACATAATGGAGTGTCTCAGTAGCACTTTGATGGGGATAGTAGGTAGGAGATCCAGGACAAATAGAAGCCCAGTGTGGTGATGGAGCACTGGGCAGACCAAACAGTGATGAAATTATGTGTGGTCCATTCAGGTAAAAGCAATGGAAGCCATTATTAATTGCTATAGTCACTTTCTGAATAAATTTTTCCCAAGTCATCTTTGTCATAAGCTCAGAGCCAGCTCTCAATGACCCAACACACTGTAATACTCAGAAAAACCTTGAGGTGATTTTTTTTTTTAGGCGAGCAAGAATAAGCTAATCAGATCTAGCCCTGAAGTGATTGCTACCACTCTTTTTCATTTATAACTTAGTAGTTGGGGTTTGTGTTGACTGACTTGTCATTTAAAGTGTACACCAAAGTATGCAGGCAGTTGGGATTTGGGAATATTTTCTGAAAATCCTTAATCTTGAGGTTCAGTTCACCTTTTTTCCCCTAAGACTTTTTGATATCTTCTCTGTTGGTGCTAGTTTTTCTGTTGACTAAGGACCATTTCTTTTTTATATATGATATGAGCCAATTGTGGATCATTCAGTGAATGTAATGACAATAGTTACTTTACATAGCTATCAAATTTAGCTGAGTATCAGTGGCATTGCAGGAAACATAGCTGATCTAGAGCATGGGCAAGGTTTGCTAGTTTTATCAGGGCTAAGCCTAAACCCTGTTCGCAGAAGCATCACATGGAAATTGGCAGTTAGCCAATTGAAAAAACCTAGCTGAAAAAACCTAGCTTGAAAAAACCTAGCTGAACTTGGCTCCAGTTGAGTTGCAGAGTTACTGCCCCCCCACGATGTGACTCAACTTGAAAAAGAGTCCTAATAAGGACACTTTCCGAGTCGCCAAGTCACCCTTTAGTGACTCTAATTGACTCGAGTTGCCCCCCTCCTTTAAAAAGTCAGCTGCGGGGAAAAAGAGGCTACTGCCAGGGAGTGTTGTGTTGGAGCTCTCTTTGAGCACTCCCCTGATGTCCCCACCCATCCGTTAAGAGGGCAAGAGGGGTCGGAGGGAGTGAGAGAGCCAGGACAGAAGCAGTGAGAGGGAGGACAGTCGCGAGCAGCAGCTGGGAGGGTTACCAGGACAACCCGATTCTTGGTAGCCCTACTCAGAAGCAGTCCCACTGTAGCCTGTCATTCAGTGAGGGTTGCCCCTCCTTTGCTCCTCCTCCTGCTCTTCCTTTAGCCAATGGAAATATGAGAATGCCCATCCTTTGTCCAATGATCAAGAGAGCCCAGTCCCTCCTGTCCCTCCTGATCACATTAACCCTTTCCTACCTCCCAGCTGGAACTCCCTGCTGCTTGCCGTTGGAATGCTAGCCCCACATAGTAAAAACAGCAAGCAAGCACCCCCAGACACAGGGAGACTGGAGTCAGCAGGCGTGGGGATGAACATTGAGTTAGGGGGATCCTGACCCGAGTCTTTTTCAAAGTCTTCCACATGCACGACTCATGAGTTGCAGAGTCACCCCAAATAACACATTTTTGTGACTCAAGTTTCAGTCACCTGACTCAAGTTCCCAACACTGATGAAAGGCGTACTGAGATAAGTTATAAGGAAGGGGTCAAGGATTGTGAATCCAAGTCGTGGTAGTCATAGTAAACAGTGTGCAGAAACACTCATTCCAGAGTGAATATCTTGGAGATTGTAACAATTCTCATCACTGTTTATTTCAGAATTGGGGGAATAGAAGTGTGGAAGGGAAGACCCAAAGTTACCCAAGAAAGTAACTTTCCTTCAAGGAAGCCTTTGTTCAAGCAAAGCCGGAGTTAGTAGAATCTTATCTTCAGAGGTTTCGCATTGTTATCCTTTTGTAGCTTGCAACACATGGCTTCTGGCTATGGAAGGTCTTCTACTTTTTAACCAGTTTTGAATATTATGGTGCTCAGTAAAAGTGAAAGACACCTGCATTTCACTTACTAAACCACAAGACACTTGAGAATCCTTTACGTAGAAAGGCAGATTAAAATGAGGGAAAGAAATAAAGTCTCTGTCTAAAAGGGCCCAACACAGTAGGTAACAATAGCTGTGTTCCTGGATTCACCATGCATGAGTTCTTTTCAGGAATGTCCCCAAAAACTTTTGGGACATTTTTTATTTAATCTGAAAGAGGGATGCTATGCTACCATGCTGTACTTGTTCAGAATACTCTAGATGCTTGTTCAGGACTGTACCTTAGAGAGCCATATGCAAGAGGAGAAGCACACACACAGCTGGAGGTGATTTTTATTGTGGCATATCACCAAGCCAGCCATTGTCTTTTCAGTTAGGCAACTGATGATAGCAAAAACTTTCAGAATACTATATGTGCACATCAGTGAAACTTAAATTGCCACCATTGTCCTGGAGTACTTTCTGGAGAACTGGAAGCATTTTAAGGGGAAATGTGGGGGAAAGATAGTTCAAATTATTTTGCCCCCATCCACTTTTTTCTGTCTCTGTATTGTTCTTTGTTTAGTGATAGCCTGAAATGAGTTATAAGGAAAGGGTCAAGGATTGTGAATATAAGTAGTGGTAGTCATAGTAATACAGTACTTATAATTTGTTTAGCTCTTTCAGAGTGTGCAAAGCATTTCATGTGCATTATCTTGACATTGCTCTTACAACAACCTTGTAAGGTCAGTAAGGATGCAATCCTAACAGTGCCCTAGGCCAGCACAACTCCCTTGTGCCGGCCCAGGAGGGCTGCAAAGGTGCCATAAAGCACGTTTGGACCACCTTGGGAGTTGACTGGGCCGGCGCAGGGATGCGTGCCAGCCCATGGAGGTTGTATCTAGACTCTGCGCTGACTTGGGGAAGGAGGGTTGCTTCGGCCAAGCTCAGTTGGCACAGGGGTCTGAGGAGGGCAGGGGGTAGATGGGAGGGAGGTTTTCCAGTGCGGGGGGAGCGTGGGCAGAAGCCGTTCCAGGGGGTGGGCAGGGAGCGGGAGGTGGGGCTGGGACCCAGCTGTTATGCCGGATCCCAACCCTGTTCCCCAGCAGCACGAAGCGACTTGAAGCTGCTCTGTTCTCCTTGGACCTGCGCCACCTCCTGAGGTGGTACAAGTTCGAGGAGACCCATTGGGGCCGTGGTCGCCCCAAGGATAAGGGGAAGAATTTCTGGCCCCAATTGCCTAACCCCAATCTTGCGCTGGATACAGCGCAGGCTTCCTAGCCTGCCTAATCCAGTGCAAGATAGGATAGTGCTGCGCGTATTGTCTCCACAATGCAACAGGGGAGCTGAGGCAGAGAAGGAGTGGCTTGCTTGAGGCTGTTTTGTGAACTCAGGGCAGAGGTGAGATTCAGACAAGTGAAACAGTGATTTGCAACTCACTGTGCTATGCAAGTATTCAGATTATTTAAAGAGAAGGTGACGATTGGACTGGTGGAGTGAAACTGACAGAGTTGAAAAAATAAGTTGAACTTGGTCCTGTTGGCAAGGCTGTGGCTTTCAATCCAATTGTGATCTTTCTGCAGACTGTATGTTGAGGGCTCTGTAGTAAGGAAGGGTAGGTGTAGCTATGAAGATAGAACACACCTTTGGGAATCAGAAGCAGAAGAAATTTACATGCGATTGTACCACGCATGTTCTCCCTTACACTGACGCTTGGGAAGGGGCTTAATTTATCTTGCTCCAAAAGCTCAGAGACAAGAACTGAATTAACTCTTCTTCCTCTTTAGCTTCCTCTTCTGACTCTTGCAGGGAACCATCTTAAAGTGTCCCTACATGAGTAAAACAAACTTGTCCATGGCTCACAACTGTGGAAAAAAAGAAGTATTTTCCCAAGGAAAAGAAAAGAAAAAAGCAAATTGGCAAGAAAACTAAAATATCGTATTCAACCAGAAACAACCAGATATAACACGAAGAATATACGAATTTGACAGATATTGGACCTGTGATCTTATTGGTTGATTTCATGACGGTTACACAATAGAAAATAAAGGAAGAACGCATGTGCTGTGCCACTAACTGTTAGCTCACTTTCTAGAATCCATGCTAAACTTCCTGCCCTTTACAGCTGATCCCTCTGCTCTGCTTCTTCAAAGAACAGCATTTTTTGTCTTTCTTTTTCCTGCTTCTCCAAACACATGTTAAAGGCATGCATACAGAAAAATGATTTTTGAACCAACTTTAAGTAACATGACATGTTTGAGGTGAACATTTGTTGCTAAGTTGGTTCTAAAGAACCAGAGGTGCAAAATAGATGAAGAAACCACCTTTTCCACTTTCTGCTGAGGGTAAGAATTTATAAACTTTTAGGCTGCACAGAATCATCTGAATCGAAAACCAACTAAAAGCTGTATAATGCCCTTTGAAGAGTATTCCTGGGGACAGAAATATACTGAGTAAAACAAAGAACAATGGTCAGAACTTTTGGCTTTTGGCTTCTTATCACAGTCCTTTGTTCAATTTGTTGTTTTATGTATGTTTGAAATATGTTCGGTGTTCATTTTCTATTTATCAGGATTTCTAGTCAAGATTTCTAACTCAAAAGTTCACATAATTTTTCACTAATGGAGACTAGGCCAGTAAAATATACCCCTTTACTATCATGTATTCCTTTAATACATTAAATCCCATTTATCCATGTCACATTAATTTTATTGGCTTCACACTTCCAATTTTGCAACTTATGTCTCCTTGTTTCAATATAAAATGAACTGTCTTTTTCTTGCAAACCAAGGATATTATCTTCTGGGCAAAATGACTTTTTCCCTTGAATCAACATTACCATGAAATGTGTCAAAATTATGTTTAAAGGCACCTCTTTGAATGAAATGCTATGTGTATCATTTAACTGAGACTTTAATAAGATAAGTACATCATTATAGGGATGAACTGTAATCTGAGAAACCACCAGTTTTGTGAGATCCTTGCAGATATGCCCTTGGGATGGCTTTAGACTGCTCGAAAGTGTGGAAAAACAGGATGATTGCACGACAGACATGGATATAAGATAGGGAGGAGGGTGTGCAAAATGCTTTCTCTCCTTTTATATAAAGAGTGTAAGCTGACACTTTTGGCTCGGGGCCTGTGAAACCTCAAAAGATCCAGGATGGTGCAGATGGAACCTAATAAGAGCATAAATTCTGGAATGTGTTGGATGCTAGCAGCTTTGCTCCAGTCCACGAAGTTCATGTCAAATGCACAAAGTTAACTATATGATTGCCATTACTCCCAAGGAACAGCAGTGAGATTAAGGCTGGAATCCTGTACACACTTTCCTGTGAGTAAGCTCCATTGAACACAATGGGACTTAAGTTTCAGTGGTCATGTATAGGATTGCGCTATAGGGCAACTAGCAGACAATCCTATGTCCATTTACTCAGAAGCAGTTCCATCAGTGTTCAGCAGGGCTTACTCCCTCCTTAGTAAATGTCTCTAGGTTTGCATCCTGATTCACAAGGTTGAATTGATCCATAAAGTAGATGAATAGGAATCCTTAGCTTAAAAAGATTAGCACATTCTTGAACAGAAATGCTTCTCCATGGCCCAATGGAGAAACATATCTGTTCATCAGCAAACTCACTGTTCTTGCTTCCCACCTCGGTCCCTTATTTCTGTTTGGAAAATGTTTGTATGGTGAGAAGCAACCAGAAAATGGACCAAGAAGTGAGGCTTTGCAATTTTCATCTGTTAGTATCAAATATGAGCCAAAGCTGTTCCAAAGCTCTCAGGGTGCCTCAGCAGTTCATATGCCCCATAAATGGAGGGGAGGATGCTGACATGGAAATTAACCATCCAGTTAAATATTCCGTATATTGGTTCAGGTAGTCAGTCTCATGGTTACAGCTTGTGTTGGCAGCCATGTCACACCATGTATGAACTGGGCCTCCCTTTTCTAGTGGCCATTGTTACCAGCAGTGCTTTCCTAAAACACACATAACATGTGCACACAAAGGAAAAGCAGTTTGTGCAAGGATCCTGTGGCAAAGCTAATGTCATGTTTATGTAATCGGCCGTGAAGGGATGTCTGAGGCAAGAATTAGGGTGCACTAAAGTTACTGAAAATGCTTAAGAACCAAAACAGTATTTTTAATTAGGGCTCACTATACTAACACACTCTTAAAATATGTAAAGGGAATTCTACCAAGTGACTTCCTCTCCCCCTCCCCCAACTGAAGGTGAGGTAGCAGTCTGGATGGCCGTTCAATATTTCTTAAATTGCTGGGGGTTGTTGGAGGTGAGAACTTTCCTTTATGTTTCAAAAGGTGTGTTTTTCCCAGCTCAGGGGTCCAGGGAAGTAGACAGAGTAATCAACGATTAAATTTGCTATTCAGCAGGATTTAAAGTTGGACAGCTTCATTTCCATTTTGGAGATGTGAAGTCGGCATTAACCTTTAAGCAGTAAACAAGCTCTTTTAAAATCTGGAGCTCTGAATTCCAAAGGATCAGTCAAGGAGTGTGGGGGTTATTACATGGTTCAAATGTGAAATAGGAAAAACCACCTTCCTGCCTAGTGACTCTGTGGCCCCTTGCTGTCAGTCCTGGAAATAGTTACATTATTGATCTGACCTCCATGCAGATTCTTAGCAACAGATACGTATGTTTAAAGGCATGTCTTTGCATGCCCTGAATTAAACTGAAATAAAAACAGAAATAAAATATTGATTATGGAACTTCATCTAACTGAGTGTTTTAACACAGCAGATATTTTATTGCAGCACATAGATATTCACTGTATCCAACATGGCCTGTTTTAAAACTCTTGTGCAGTACAGCTTGGTTCAGTGTTCTTTCAGTTTCCTATCACACTGCCATAATACGTTACTGAATCTAAAATAGCAAACATTCTTGAAGTGGTATGGAATGTAGAGGTGAATTATCATTTCCACCACATTCAACAGCAGCGTACAGAAATTGTTATCAACCCACTGAATTCTAAGCAAGTGTACAGAGGATCATTTTTGTAGAGCAATGAGCCCAAGTTTCCTCTTAGCTGCCACCGCGTGAGCTCTGATCCACCCTTTGTTAGTTTGACTGCTGAACAAACTTAATGGAGGTGAAGGGCTGTTTCTTCTCTTCCCGTTCAACTCAATGGGGCACTGAAATTTCACAGACCAAATTGTGAACAGCTTCTGGTCCAATCAGTTTTACTTCTAATACGACAGCTTGCTTCAGGATAAAATGTGTTCACTCTGGTGCCAATGGAAATGTGTTCTTTACAAGCTCTTATGGAATCAGGCCAGTCATTTCTTGTATTAAATGAAAGAAAGAAAACATTCTTATAAAAGTTAAGTTGAATGATTCATCTTTTAACTTAAGTTTACTTTGGTCTTTCATTGCTTGGTTGGCTGGTTCATATAGTGCCAGGCTCATACAGTTCTATATGGTTCATATACTGTAGTTCCGAATGGTGTAGTCCGAGACATCCTCAGTTGCACGTATGCCCATAATTGGTGAGGGTTGTAATGTGTGCTCAGTGAGTGTCTGGATGGAACTACAGTGGTAGCACCTTGTCAAGCTGCTGCATTTGTGGGAATCAGTATTGGATAGGGAGAATCACATGTTGCATCCTTCACATGCAGGACAGTTTTGGGGATGGTTTCTGGGGATTGTTGAGGCACATTTTGTGTCATGTGAAATGGCCCTTTGGCTTGCAATTGAATGTGTGAACTATCTCTATTGGAATCGTGTTTATGGTGAAGTAATATGTAATAGAGAGAGTTTGCTTTTACAATGATAAATGATAAATAAGGCTTATGTGAATTCAGCCAAATGCTTGGTATCTTAGAATAACTGATTGTATGGACAAACTCTTACTGTTGATGTAAAGGGCACCGTTTTCTCTCACAACTTATTGTAGTTCCTAACCATTGTCTTTAACAGTGCCAGATCCCTCTCTATTCACTAGAATGAAGAGGAGGCTTGATGAACAGCCAAGTGCAGTATTGTGTGCTAATGTTTCAAACCCAGTCTAATATACATTTCTGTAGAACTTGATTGATGTCCACAGTCATTGCCATATGAAAGCCAAGGAGGTCCATGGGGAGATCTGTATGATATATGAATTTATCATCTGCTGTGAAATAAAAGTGAATGACACCTACCTTCAGCCAAGGAGCTGCACTTAAGGAACATTAGGGAGACAGATACAATGTAATATCTTCATAACAACAGGAATTGATTGTAGTTGCTGGATGAAGCTGGCTGGCTTTTATGTTATACAAACTGTCAGATTAACCTTTTCTCAGTTCACTTGATTCATTTGGAGCACAGAACAGTGAATTAAGAAAACTTCTATACATGTGTGGCTGGTGGAGAGGAGAGCATGTTAAATTACTTAATACTTTCTCTTCTTTATTGTGAACTTATTCCATTCAGACATCTACCTCATAAATGACTATTAGAAAATGGGCACAAGCTCTTTGTGAATTCCTGAACCATTGCATCAGTTGTTCCCAAACTGTGTGCCACGACACCCAAGGGCACAGTGACAAACTCGCAGGTGGGCCGCAGGTTGTCCCCAGTGACCTCTTCTTCTGGCTCTCCCATGTGCTGTCATCTTGGATCATGTGAGCTCTTGCATAATCCAAGATGGTGACACCTGGGAGAGCTGGGAAGAAGAGGCCACTGCGAAAGAAGGGCACTATGACTACAGTTAGTTTGGATTAGATGTTCATATGCAGTGTCAGACAAGGTGTAAGGGGGAACAGGTGTCCCCAGAAAAGTAGCTTGCACATCTATTGAAGGCTTGGCTTCTATGGATACTTGAAGGAAAGGCACTCTTCACATACTCAGAGTGTTCTTCTTTATTTTCATCAATCGATATATAAATATATCACTAAATATATATTTTTAAAATGCAGTTCTTTGCGAGCTCACTGATGGGCTGAAATGCGGTGAGGAAGAAAACTTTAGAGCTGGATAGAAGCTGACAATTTCTTCCCAAGCCAGTGGTTTTCAGCTGAGCTGTGATACTGGACCTCTTTCCTTGCAGGGGAGGCTCTGTAGACCTGTTTCTGATTCTTACTTCTTCTGCCCCTCCTTTTCTGGCCAACAGGAGGTTACAGAAGATGAAATGATTCAAAGGAAGGAAGGTGGACACTTGTGAAGGCACTCAAACAAAGGGGATATAGTGGCAGAGGCACTTCAGGGAAAGGGTGGAGGACTTCTTGATTTCACACTGACTTTCAGAATTTTATTAAGGAATGATCTGCTGTATTTTGAAATGTTGGGAATTTTTGTTATCTGCCTTGACCAATTTTTGGAAAGGTGAGATTGATGGAAAAACAAACAATATAAAGACACACATAAAGGTGGATGCTATGAGGTGGGAACTTTAGTTTTCCGAACATGTCAGAAAATGCATGAAATATGTGGTGCAAGAGTTCCTCTAAACATGTTCTAGGTGCTGCTCACCAGTACTGTAATTAATTTTATTTTGTGTTTATGTGTATTGATGTAATTTGTAATGTGAGTTATTATTTGTGGTGAATTTTTACTTTTTGACACAAAGAAAAAAAGATGCCTGAAAAAACTTGTTTCTATTACTAGTCTTGCAATACTCTTGGCCTGTTGTTAGTGGTTGAGGTTGTTAGGTGATCAGATCAGCACTGAATGGATCTTACCCATTTGATGGGATTCTGTTCATGGATCAACTGACATGGGACAAGTAGGACTTCAACTGAAGAAATCCAAATCCTGAAACAGAGATGCAGTCTTCACCTATTGAATTTATGTGTGCTGCACACAGCTGTTAAGCATTCAAGCCTTTGCAGAAAATGATGTCAGTGCTAAAGAAATGTTACTGCTGCAGTATCTTGGGTGATCTGTGATTACTACTTTATTCTTATATTTCCATCCCAATATCAGATTGTGCAAGCAAAACTGAAGCACGTAAAGGTGCTGCTGTTCTGCAACAGATGCAAATGAATACCAGCAGACAGCCACTAGAACAGACACTGCTGGGGTGAGGTGGGCCAGTTACTCTGTGCCTGAAACAGCTGCGTGGACAGCAGAAATAGAACATATGATGTTTTCCCATTATTTGACCTCCATACCAGGGGAAAAAAACAGCATCTGTTAAATTTCTGCCTGTCACGCAGCCGCTAAAGGCAGGGGAAAAAAGAGGTAACAAGGTTGTTACCGTGCAGACTGAATGAAACAGGTTTTCCATTATTGGTCACTAGTCAGAAAAAGCACACTGGCTTTCTAGGTGTCAGCACCTGGAAATTTGCAGTGAATCATAGACTGGAAATGAAAAGAAGGCTTCAGTCCTAAGAAAGTGGACTTGCCAGTTAGCTCCATCAAACTACAAAAAGCTCTGACTTCAGAAAAAATATGTTTAGGATGGGCACATTAATGAGAAATATAATCTTATTTCTCTTTCAGAATTGTTGTAGTGGGAGTACTGGTGATCCTGGAGGGAGGGCAAAATGCTAAGTTCCTTCAGGTGATGGGACACCTGTGTAAAGTGGCCTCTCCCCTCGGTTTCCGAACTAGTTGCGAAAGCGATGTGGAGGAGAAGGCTCTGCTGTGCTCTCATCTTCCAAATGGCTCGTAAACCCACTTTACACAGACGTCCCAGCAGCTGAAGAAACTTAGCACTTTGCCCCCCCCCCCAGCCAGGAACGCCAGTGAGTGGGAGACTCCTCAAAATGCTCTTTGTTTCTTCTTTGCTGTACTCCCTCCCAATATTTCTTTCCCCCAGTATTGCCACTGTAAAGACCTGTGACTTTGACTGGGAACTGGATTTTAGTGCCAACACATCATTTTGGTATATGTACAGAAACAATAAGGAACAGAGTGCATTTGAGCATGCGCAGAGCACTGCCTCTCATACCAGTCTTTAATACACCCACCCATGACATCTTGAAGCAGGAAACCTTGCACTGATTTCCTGGTAGGTTTCAACTTTTGAAACTCTTATTTCTAAAAACTAAGTAATTGTGAATTGTCTGAGAGGGGCAATCAAGTCTCTCTCTTTTCTTTTTTCCCAATGGATATTATCCACCAAACAATAACATACATAAAATTGTTTAAGTGTTATTAGGAATATCATATTAGGAATGAATTGCTGTGTTGGTCCATTCTACATCAGGCAATAATCTAAAATCATTTTCCAGCCTTGTCTAATATAAAAGCTTCTATACATTTCTGTACAGTATTTTTGCTCCCTGCCTTTCAAGGGAACCAGTGTCAGAGATGGATTTTAAATTTTTGTATTGTATGGAGAAAGGCCTTAGTTTCCTAGTGCCAGCATGCTTTACTGTTGCCTCATTTTGCACCAGGGACAATCTGACAGGATGCCTCCTCTATCTCAGTGCAATCCTATGCATGTTTAGTCAAAAGTAAGTCCTCACTGTGTTCAAATGGGTTTACCCCCAGCTAGATGATGTTGGATTGCAGCAAATCCCTTGTACACTTTTCTGTGAGTAAGCCCCATTGAACGCAGTGGGACTTATTTCTGTGTAAATATGCAGAGGATTACTCTGTAAGTCTCTCACAAACTGAACTGGGACTTCCATCACACCTAGCCAAATCTTTTTCTTACATCTCCCGCCACTTTGTTTAGCTGAATGTGCCGACTGAAGTCTTTTGGTGAAGGTGAAATCTTGCACACCACCACTGAGGTTTTTCGATAATCTTAACAAAAGTTTTGTTTTTACTAACTCCGTATGGAGTATTCATATTGAGCATTTCTCATGCTCAATGCTTGGGACTTCCTTACTACGCAGTTCCCCTCCTCAACATATTTTCCCATCGTTCAGCATCCCTTTATAGTGATGGTGCCATTAACCACCATCATTTACAAATCATTGTAGTGGTGTTTGTTAGCAAAGTGATGAAGGAGTATTAGGACTTTCCTAGAAAGGCTTTTAACAAGTGTATCTCTCTCCTCTCTGTTATTTCCCTGTAGACAGAGCTCCCCATGGAAATAGGGAAAACAAAAGGCCTTGTTTTCACCACAGAATGCCAGGAGTAGCACCTGGCCTTCTGAGACAAACTTTTCTAGTTTCAGTACTGTGGAATATGCACACTTAAAACCCACGCTCTTGCTTCCTACAGGAGCCCCTTCCTCACCATCAACCACTCTCTTCTTACTTTCTGTAAGATATTTATAAGATGATGAAAGTATTTATACGTATTTATTTGCCATTCATCGTTCTTTCCTGGGAGTCATTGTACTGTATTAAACTTCAGTGCCACCTATAATGGCTAATCATTGCAATTAGTGACACCCCCACCCTAAAAAAAAAAAAGCTAAATGCGATACATTGATTCCCTACTAGGCACTTAGGAAACTTGCCTTGTTTTTACAGTCCCAAGCAAGTTACAAAAACAGGCCTGTTGAGCTCTTGGTTGACCACTGCAGTCAGTGCCAACCCATGACATTTTGCTGCCTGAAGGAGAATAGTAAATGTTGTCCCCTCCTTTCTTTTTTTTCTCTTGACTAAATCACGCCCCAATTCTTCCTCCTTTCACATCTCTCCCCCTTCTTTCATTTTTTATTAGGGAGGAAAGTGGAAAAGCATCATAGTGCCATCATCTCCAGTCCGGGTTCTTGGTGGATGACCTGGTATCATGGTTGATTTGATGAAAAACCACTGAGAAGCCTAAAGGGGTCCCCACTCCTACCTGCCATGTAGGTTTCATAAGGTAGTGCTGGAGGTGTCGCTGGACTGCTTGACCACTAGCCTATGGGGTCCTGTAGGGTTTCATCTTGTTTCCTGTGCTATTTAACATCCATTTGAAATAACTGAGATTGAGGAATTCTGTCATCGGTATGCCGATGACACCAAAGTTTCCTCTCATTTCCAGTGTGCACTGGATGGGGGGGAGGCTGTGAAGTTCTGAACCTGTCAGCTATGAAGTACTGGATGTAAGCTAAGAAACTGCAACTTAATCCAGACAAGGCAGAAGTGCTGTTGGTAGGAAAGCTGATTCTGCAATTGCTTTCCATCCTCTTCTAGATTGGGTTGCACTTCCCTTGAACGTACCAGGTTCACTGTCTAAGAATTCTTCTCAGTCCAGCTTTGCTCCTGTTAATGGTTATGGTCAGGAGTACTTTTGCCCAACTTCAGCTGGTACACCAACTGCAGCCCTTCCTGAAGAAAGCAGATCTGGCTACAGTAATCCACTCCCTAGTTGCTTTACATTTAGACTACTGTAATGCACTCTACTTGGGGTCTGCTGTTGAAGACATGGAAAATCCAGCTGACATCAAATGTGGTGACCAGGGTGGGTTCAGGTCTTCTTTGGTTATAGCACATTACAGCTATACTCTGTAAACTGTATTGGATTGTTATGTGTTTCTGGGCACATTTCAAGGTTTATTATTTATAAAGTCCTATGTGGCCTGGGTCTTCAGCACCTGAAGGACTGTCCTCCCACATCAACCTACCCACACACTGTGATGATCATTGCAGGCCCATTATTGTCCAAGTTGCTATTAGTGGAGATGCAAGGCAGGGCCTTCTCAGTAGTGACTCCTTGATTGTGAAACTTCCTCCCACACGAAACCTAGTTGGCCCTTACGAGGCACACTTGCAAAAAGGCAATAAAGATATTTTTGTTTTAGTTGGCTTTCTTGTGAGGCCACTGGATTTTAGGATTTCTGTTTGGGTTTTTATGTCTCTGTTTGCCTGCTTTGCCTTTGTTTTGATTACTGCTTGTGTTTTAAATTGCTTTATATTATTGATTGTAAACCTCCTTGGTTCTCTCTTCATTAGAAATAAAGGATGGCCTAGAAGTATTTTTAAATACAAATGTTATCTT
This sequence comes from Tiliqua scincoides, assembly GCF_035046505.1. Taxonomy (NCBI): domain Eukaryota; kingdom Metazoa; phylum Chordata; class Lepidosauria; order Squamata; family Scincidae; genus Tiliqua; species Tiliqua scincoides. Next base: position 128,909,305 of record NC_089821.1, on the reverse strand, counting down.
TCTTATGCAGGCTAGCCCACGGGGTGGGAAATACTGGGTGGACTTCCATGCTACCCCCAAGAACTGACCCAGGAACTGCAAGGTGAAGTGGCCTGCTTCACACTGCATCCTGGTAGAGCTAGTCCTGAACAAAGTTTATTGTATGTTTAATCTATAAAAAGAAACTTGACCTAAGAGTTGCTGCAGAGAGTAAAATCTGAAGGCTTGCACCCATCCTAGGCTTTGGTGATCACACTGTGTATTTTTTCTGTGTGCTTATCATAGTGATTGTAATCTCCTGCTCTTAGTGCAGTTGCTGCTCCAATAATTTAGGACTTCCCCCTAGTATTGTTTCTCTCATTTGATTCTCTTTGTTCTTGATGGTTTTGCTGTTTCAGATTTTCCATCTGGTATTGTTGCTGCTGAATTATTATTAAGAATATTTATATATTGCTTTTCAACCAAAAAAAGTTCATAAAGCTGTTTATATAGAAAATCAAATCAATAAATGGTTCCGTGCCCTCCAGAGGGCTTACAATTAAAAAAAAGAAAAAAGAAAAAAGAAGATACAGAAGAGACATCAGCAATAGCCACTATAAAAAAATGTTGCTTTGGGTGAAGGGGAACAGTTACTCTTGTTTTATTGTTATTTCATTGTTTTTATTTGAATTACATATGTTTTGTTAGTTGTTTGGAGAACACTTTGGCAATAAAAAATCAACTTACAAGTAATTAGATAAATAAGCTGCCTCTGTGAACCATAATTATAATTGAAACTATAGTACTGCCCAAGGCTTTAATTTGGTGCTGAAAGGGGTTTGAGTTTGTTTCCGTACCTTATAGCTCAGAGCTACACAACTTATTTATTAATTAAAGCTTTTATTACAAAAAAAAAATCACGTAAAGTCCATTTGCTTCATATATCCAAAGGCCAGCACCACTTTTTAACACACACCGCTGTCTGCCAAACGCAGACCACCAGGTGCTTGGCAATGTCCCTTATGTTTCTAGTCATAAGGAAACTCCCCAAAAAGCAGGAGCTATGTCAAGTTTCTGGTGGACTGTCATTTGTGGCTGGTTATCATTGTTCATTGTATTGGGTCGAAATTGTGCCAGTTTATGTGATGCTTGTAGTAGCTGTAAACAGTTAAGCCAATTCAGACATAGTGAGCTCTCTCATGGATGATCCTATGATGGCACAATGTGGAAAGTAACTATAACGACGACCCCTTGTTAACGATTGTCCATGAGCAGTCCTTACTGGAGTCGCGTGGAGAGGAGCCATGGAGACACACTTGTTTTCAGGATTTTAACAGTGGAGAAGGGCGAAAGATTTTACATTTGTCTGTGTTTTTGCTAGTGGCAGGATACTTGAGCGAATTAGAAGCTGGAAGAAAGAAATTAATGTTTTTCATCTGTCCATCCGTAGGCCCTTTGCTGAATGCAGTTCCACCCTCATGGTCTTTATCATTCACCAGAGATTCTGTGGGTGGTGTTCTCACTTTGTGCCCTGCACTTGTAGCACATCAGAAGCAACAGTGCATGATGCATTACTGCAGTGGTGGTGGGTGAGAAGCTTACTTTGCAGCAGGTAAAGAGTGAGTGGAGACAACAGAGCCAATGCCACACTGCCATTACAGTAGTGAGGGATGAAGGTACCAGCTGTACTAGTACTACTAGCAGATTATCTAGGACTGTGATAGATGGTACCCATCTGTCCACAGATGGTCCTCAAGAGCCTGAGAAGTGGTCTGTGAGGTCTCAGGAAAAAAAAAATCACCTTTGAACACTTCCAGTGTCTTGCTGAGCAAATGCTCCCTCATAGATAAGCAGAAAAAGCAGAGAACGAACTGAAGTGCCGGCTGCACGTGTTCCATTCTCCACCCTCTTTGGTAGTTCATGGGGGAATGCTCACTTGTGAGATGCTTTCCCATGGACCACCAGAGAGAGTGGAGACTCTGAAGGCTGTGGTTGTGAGCAGTCCATTCTCCACCATAAGAACATAAGAACAGCCCCACTGGATCAGGCCATAGGCCCATCTAGTCCTGCTTCCTGTATCTCACAGCGGCCCACCAAATGCCCCAGGGAGCACACCAGATAACAAGAGACCTGCATCCTAGCGCCCTCCCTTAGTGCTCACTTGGGAGATACTTCCCCACGGACCACCAGAGAGGGTGGACTGCCCACAGTTTGTATTGCTTGTGGTTCACAACTATTGCAGTTTTTCCCTAAGTGGTCCTCAGGCTCTTAAAGGTTGGGAACCACTGCATTATACCTGAGCATTGTTCCTGCTAGTGGCAGGGACATAGGAAGACTGAATACAAGTCGAGTTGTGGACCTTCATAACAGATGACTGTTGTCAGATCCTGCACATGTGCACTTCAAACTTTCCAGAAAAAGTCTCTTGAAACATGTAGAGACTGATCATAAAAATGAATAGTTTGCAGTCACTAGAGCAGTGTTTCTCAAACTGTGGGTTGGGACCCACTAGGTGGGTCGTGAACCAATTTCACCCATTTATTTCAATGTTTTATTTTTAATGTATTAGACTTCATGCTAGCATGGTATATGACTGCATTTGGGGAAATGTTACAGGTCTGTACTTTTAACAGATATGCTTTTAACAATGATAGTCAGTGGGGCTTACTCCTGGGTATGTGTCAGTAGGATTGCAGCCTAGGATTGTTAAAAATTTTCCTGCTTGATGAACATAAGAAGATCACTGGATCAGGCCAAAGGCCCATCTACTCCAGCTTCCTGTATATCACAGTGGCCCACCAAATGCTTCAGGGAACACACTAGACCAGTGGTTCTCACATATTTAGCACCGGGACCCACTTTTTAGAAAGATAATCTGTCAAGACCCACCAGAAGTGATGTCATGACCAGAAGTGACATAATCAAACAGGAACATTTTTGACAATCCTAGGCTGCAATTCAACCCATACTTACCCAGGAGTAAGTCACATTTACTATCATTGTTAAAAGAATATACATAGTAGCTTGTTAAAAGTACAGGTCTGTAACATTTCCCCAAATGCAGTCACATATCATGGTAGCATCAAGCCTAATATATAAAAAATAAAATATTGAAATGAATGGGGACCCACCTGAAATTGGCTCGCGACCCACCTAATGGGTCCTGGCCCACAGTTTGAGAAACACTGCACTAGACAACAGACACAACCTGCCTCCTGGTGTCCTCCCCTGCATCTGACAATCAGAGGCAGCTTACCTCTACCTTGTACATACCTACCATGACTTGTAACCCTTGATGAACCTGTGATGATGTCACTTCCAGTCATGACATCACTTCTGGTGAGTCCTGACAGATTCTCATTCTAAAAAGTGAGTCCTGGTGCTAAAAGTCTGAGAACCACTGCACTAGAGCAGGTGTGCTCAAACTCTGGCCCTGGGGCCACTTGCAGCCCTGGAGGACTCCCAATCCAGCCCATGGGGAGCCCCCAGTCTCCAATGAGCCTCTGGCACTCTGGAGACTTGCTGGGACCCACGCTGCCCTGACGCAACTGCTCTCAGCATGGTGGCCAACTGTTCGACCTCTCACGTGAGGGACGAGGGCTCCCTTCTCTGCTTGCTGTTTCACGTCTGTGATGCAGCAGCAGCAGCAAAGGAAAGGCTGGCCTTGCTTTGTGCAAGGCCTTTTATAGACCTTGAGCTACTGCAAGACCTTCATTCATTCATATAAGTTCCATCTCTAATATATTCATTTATGTAAATTTATTCAAATTTGAAATGTAAATTAATTCTTTTTTCCCCCCGCCCCTGCTACAGTGTCAGAGAGATGATGTGGCCCTCCTGCCAAAAAGTTTGGACACCCCTGTACTAGAGGAAGGGACATGCCCACAAAATTTAACTCAAATTTAATAGCTAATATGGAATTCTAAAACTAATTTCCTAACCTTTTCAGAAAAAAAGAAGAGCCTGACTATTCTGCCAATTTACTAAAAAACAAATCTTAATAAACCTTTGAACAATATTTGCTTCAGTTTTGTTTGCTTTGTTCAGAATGTAAAAACTGCCTTCCTTGGATCATTTTATGTTATAAACTCTGGATTTAGAGGAGAATTGGTATTGTTACAGCAGAAACTGGGTAGAGTATCATCTTGAAAATACAATTTGCAGTTGCTACTGACTAGTACATTAGATAGAACCTGTTTTCTTAGATCAGACCAGAATCCATGGAAGCATAAATTGAAAACAACAGATTCTTTCTTCCTCTAATGATGATGATGATTTTGGGGAACAAGAGCACAGGTTCTTGTAATAGTTGGATTGTACTAGTTGATCCCAGTTGAAGCATGGCATTAAAGAAAATCATATCAGCATCTGGAAACCTGGGAAAGCAGGAATAAGCAGCAGTTCAACTGGTCTGCCCCCAGGCAAACTGGTTTCAACCAGGAAAATGTCAAATTCTAAAAACTCTTTGCACATCACCTCAGGCAGTTGATGTTCTGTTTCCAAGTGACATTTTTTCCTGGTATCAGCTTCTAAACAGCTACATTTCTGAAAAATAACCCTTTCATTTGTTAGGCCAAGTTCTGTTCTGTTAAGGTCACAGAGATCAGAACCTGATCTGATCTCAATGTATTTGATAGTGGCCATTATTCCATCACTTTAACTAGATTGAAACAGATGCTTCTGCCCCTTGATCTGCTCAGAGCATGGCATTTCTGGATGTCCAGGAGTGATGTTTGACGTCATCATTGTGTTTCCGGAAGCACCGAGGAGATGCCAAGCAGCAAGCAAAGGGGCTTGCACAGTGGCACAGTCCCCTTTGGGGAAATATTGATAGGGACTGCTCTTTCTGATGTTTTGTAGTCTACTAGTGCAAGGCAGTGGCCAATGGCCAATCTGTTAATCTTTCCATTGACAGATCGGAGGCTGAGGAGCTTTGAGAGAGTGGTTTTTTTTGGCAGAGGTACTATCCACTTTATCTTCTTGATTAGCTTCCATGAATAAGTTCGACAGTATCACTTGCTTATCTCTTGTGAGAAGCAAACATTGGTAGATATGCTGGAAGAAAGGATATTGTGGAATTTTGGAGGCAAACAGGCCTCCAAAATGGTTGAGTCGAAGCACTTTCAAGAAACAAGGGGCTGTCCTTAATAGTGTGGTGCATTGCCCTGTCACAGGCTCAATTACTACTCGTTGTCACAATATAGGCTTCCAGAGAGGTGGGGCATAACTTTTTCCACCTGGAATGTGAATTGGGTTCTTGAAAATTTCATGAGTGCGCCTTTCAAGCCATTGGTCATAGTTCTCAGAAAGAGAATGTTGACTCCTATCACTTGCTTTCACTTCAGATAGGAGAGTGTCAAAACTTTATGGAACTCCCTTCCCCTTGACTTGAGAATGGCTCCCTCTCTTGAGAGTTCCCGGCGAGGCCTGAAGACACTGCTGTTTACACAAGCCTTCTGATTCTTTGGCCTTTTTAACATTTTTTACACATTTGGTAGTTTTTACAGGCCTGATTCCTCTGTAACTTGCTCTTTTGTACTCTTTTTATTCTGTCTTTTAATCTGACTACTGTTTTTTAAGGTCGCTGTTAATGTGTTTTTAATGATTTTATCTGCTATTTGTCTTAATTTATGTTTTTAAATGTGTTTTTTATATGTTGTTAGCCGCCCTGGGTCCCTTTAGGGAGAAGGGCGGGATATAAATAAAGTTTTATTATTATTATTATTATTATTAACTTGGGCCTTTGGCTTCTGATCTGCAGCTATGTATTTTTCATAAGGATCTGGTGGTGCTCAAATCTACCCATCTTTCATACCTAAATGAATTCAGACATCTACAGATCCCAGGAAATCACCTGCCCTTAATTTTGCCCTAGCTCGGTTCATACTTGATTGGGGGGGGGAAGCTATTATACACATACCTATGCTGGGTTCTTCTTTCTGTTTGGACAGGGCAGCTATTTTTTGAACATCTGAGGCTCTGTTTTTTCTTTTCCTATCAGTATTTAGGCCAGTGGTTCCCAACCTTTAGGAGATAGCGGACCACTGAGGCCAGAATTGGAATTGTTGGGGACCACATGCAACCTCCCACTCCTGCACACAAAAAGTACATTTAAATTTGTAATGCAGGTAGTCCTCATTATCCATAGGGGTTCCATTCGCAGAACCCCTACAGATAAGGAAAACAGGTATTTGAAACCTGTGGTTTTTACACACACACACACACACACACACACACACACACACACACACACACAAATCTGACCAGAACGGAGCCCCAGTCAGTCTGGAGGCTTTTCTGAACCCCGCAGAGGTTGCGGATTGACTCGCATGACCTCTGCGGACTTCAGAAGAATCTCTGGAAGCAAGAGGAGCACAGCTCCCCTCACCTTGGGAGGCTTCACTTTGGCCCATGCCACAGGTTCAGGGACCTGCAGATGAAAAAATCCACAGGTTTTAGCCCACAGATAATGTGGGCTGCCTGTAATTAGAAAAGATTTATTAGAGATTTATTCTTTATAGAGAAGATTTGTAGTTTGCTGCTTTTGCTTCCAGCTGCTGGTGGTCCATTCTCCATTTTCTCTGGTGGTCCATGGGGGACTGTTCACTCAGAGAGATGCTGGAAGTGATCATAAGCAATTTTTCTTCCCGGGATCACACAGACCACTTGTCAGGGTCTCACGGACCACCTGTGGTCCCTGGACCACAGGTTGGGAACCACTGACTTAGGCAAAAAGGTTTTCCAAGTCTACTTCTTTACCATGGCTGCGAGATTGCATTGTCTCGGGAGTTCAAAGCTGTGGATTTCTCTACCTACAGCAAATATGGTACAGTCTCTACAAGGTGCAGCCAAATCAGTGGTGTTCTGTACCAGTTCATCCTAAAGGGACAGTGGTGAGGTGCACATGAGCATCAGTGAACGCTTTTGTTCTATACTACAAGACTGACAGATTCTCATCTGCAGATGTGGCCTTCCATGGGAAGATTTTGCAGAAGGTTGACGTCTAGGGAATTCTGGTCCTAGTGAGACACACCCAGGGATAGCGCTACTGTTCTGCGTTTCAAAGGTTCTTGTTCTCTGTCTCTTCTGGAAGGCATTCCATCCACCACTGAATTGTCTCCATGTTACCAAATTGTTTTTATGGGCTTCTGCCTTTGTTGAATCTGTGGGGAGCTATTTAGGGATTCCTTCAGTGTTCCCAGTTTGTCTTTACCTCCACGTTCTCTCTGCTTATGTTATTTTTCACCCATAATTGGTGAGCACTGTTTTCTCTTTCTTTAATCCATTGAGGAGGAGTGTCTGCTCTTCCAGCCCAGTCTGAGATGGTGGGGTAGCTCTTCTCCAGGAGTGGGCGAGGCACTGCTCTTTGAAATACAGTACAATGTTTAAATTTCAAATTTCAGAAGTGTTACTTTTGTAATTACTGGCACCTTCAAATGTATTGTCAGTACTGGACTTCAAAATGGACTGGATGAAACTGTACGATTCTCATTTATTTCAGTTTTACCCATGGTCATGCGAGGACCAGCAATATAGTGCTTGAATCCCAGGCAAAACCCCCTAAGCCCTATAGCATTCTATCCTCTTCTCATATTAACCCAGTCATGCCAAGAAACGGAACTCCCCTTGCTCTCCTGCTGCATGTGATGCTTCTATAATGCTTTTATAACCTAATTCCCTGGTATAAATATTCAGTGCCGTATAGCTCTCCTACACAGAGGCATAACGTACTGCCCCATGCCTGAGGCAGAGATGCCATGATGTCATGTAACATCGTGTCACGTGACATCACTTCCAGGTTCTTCCTGGAGAAGGAGGCACTCACTGCAGCAGATTTGTGCACCCCATTCCTTCTCTTGTGGAGGCTCCCCTTCAAGGAGAAGAAACTGGGGAGGTGAAACTGCCAGCGCTTCCTCCACAACTAGGGTGGAACCCTGAGGGGCAGTCATAATTCCCCTCTTTTCTTAGTGCCCGGAACAGGTGCTTCTCAGGCATTGCCTCTGCTCCCATATATTCCTTTGATTGTGATATCTCTTCAGTTGTTACCTTAAGCCAAATGTATATAGAACAAGTATTATATTTTATTAAAGAAATAATTACCCAATTGTGCTTGTATTTATATGGCATTCAAAGCCCATGGTATAGGTAAGGTAGAGGAAATGACATCCACTTGAGATTTCCATGGCAGTATAGGTGCAGCAGAATGTCTCATCCCTGGTCTTTGCTTGAGCATCCGTCAGCTTGCATGTGCCCAGCCTGATTGGTCAAAGACCCTGGTGTGTGATCAGTCTTCTGTGAGTCATTTGTCTGGGATTGGCTTCAACCTGCAAAAGTTATCTCTCTTCTCTTGCTCTGTTCACAAGCTACTCTTCTCTTGTCTGCTCTGATTTAATGGGCTTTTTCTTTCTGGAGTTTTGGAGAACATTATTTTGGTTCTAAATGGTTGTTATAGAATGCTCCGAGTCTTGGGCATAGGGATGGAATAAAAATCCAAAGAAAGAAAGAAATTTCCCCATAGACTGGAGGAGACAACAAATAGAAAGCAGGCCATTTACAGTCTTACAGAGTTAAACCTTTTAAAGTGTAAGCCAAGCAAAATGGGAGAAAACAATATATAAAACTCACAACATAAAATGTTCTTTGTGGAACTTTGACGTGGCCTTCTTAAGGCTGCCTATTGCTGAAATGGCTCCCTTGTATGTTCAGAGCAGATGATATTCCATGTGACACACATTTATACAGTTGAGTAAAGCAGATGATAGCATTTTATGCAGTGGAAACGGGCAACCCAATCCTGAACTGCCCGCAGCGTCCAGGCTCGGCAGCTCCGAGGAGGGCTGCCGCCGAATCCTGCACTTCCCGCGCTACCATGGAAGGCTCCTCAGAAGAAGGGGACATTTGTCCCCTTTCCCCGAGTAAGGGAAGCAGCCCTGCAATGTGGCTACTCTCTTTAAGGGTACTTTAAGGGGATACTCTCTTTAAAGGTACTTTAAGGGGATACTCTCTTTAAAGTAAAGGCACTCGTGTAGGGCGTGCAGCCCTGCATGAGTGCCCTGGATCCTGCAGATTACAGATCCTCGGATCCGCCTTTCACCCTCCCCCCGACCCCCCGAAAGGCCAGCCTTTCCTTCGCTGCCACTGCTGCATCACAGACGTGAAACAGCAAGTAGTGGAGGGAGCCCTTGTCCCACAGTTCAAGTGAGAGGTCGAACAGTCTTTCTCTAGCTGAGAGGCCAGCATGGGCTCCAGCAAGTCTTTGGAGGGCCAGAGGCTCATTGGAGACTGGGGGCTCCCCGAGGGCCTGAATGAAAGGCCCCGAGGGCCACAAGTGGCCCCCGGGCCGGGGTTTGGGCACCCCTGGTTAAGGCTAACATGTGCCTTTAGACTCCAAGTGACTCTACCCATTTAGGGAACCTACTGGCTCCCCAGACCTGAAAAGATTATGGAAGTTCCAGGACAGGCTGGGATTTTGCTTTAGCCACAGCAGTGACATTGTGCCTTCTTGACTGTGATAACTGGCTTCCTATTCTCTGCCATGCAGCTGTCTAGGGCCAACTCTGATGCATCCTTTAGTCTCTCCTACCAAATTCAAATGAACTTAAAACTAGTGGTTGGCTTGGGCCCCAATTGTTTTGCTTTCTTATTTGTGGAGCCAACATTTGAAAACATTGAATCACACATTCAGCCAATATTCAACAACATGGTGTGGTTGAAAATATTCAACCGCACAGGTAACCACACACTGTCTGAAATTCAAATATTCTGAATTACTGCTAGACTTGGCAAGGCTAGTGTCATTACTATTATTACTACTAATGATAATATTTATATATTATTTATATTTTTATATTTATATTTACATTATATTTGTATAATATTTATATATTGCTTTCCAGTAAAAAGTAGTTCACAAACAGTGCAATCCTATCTTGCACACAATAGGGCACCAATGTGGCTCAACCAGAGGTAAGAGGAAACTCTTCCCCTTACCCCTGGGTAAGCCACTGCAGCCCCTATGGGTCTCCTCAGACTTGCGCCACCTTCAGAGGTGGCATAAGTCCAAGGCCACTCCACCCTGCTTGGGAACAGGTGGTGGTGGAATCCGCATAACTGGAATCCACTTCCTGCTCCCCACCCACCTGCTTCCCCTGGGACTGCCCTCCGCCCTACTCCTGTCCCGGAACACCTCCCTCCCACCTCCTCCCCACTCACCCAGAGCCTCGTGTCGGCCGAGCTCAGCCAACGTGAGCCTCCTTCCCCAAGTTGTCGTGGAGGCTGGATTCAGTCTCCATGGGCCAGCGCACAAGGAGGCGCAAACATGTTTACAACGTGTTCATGAGCCTCCTGGGATGGTGCAAGGGACATCCCTGGGTCAGGATTGCGCCCAAAGTTACGTAGTCACAAAGTTACATAGCTACATAAAGAGAAATGGTTCCTTTATATATATCCATTATATATGTGATATATGTGATATATATATATCCTTTATATATGTGAATAAACACACACACACAAATATACATATGTATGTACATACATATATACATATAGATATTCTTCAGCTCAACATACAGATTAGCAAAGACATAATTGCTGCTAGGAATATGGTCTTTAAAGGCAAACAGAGTAGATGAATGGCGAAAACTCCATATGAGCAATTCAGACATATTTATTGTATGGCTTTGCTTTTGTTTGCCTTTCTTGTGGCTTAAAGATGGCATTGTGAGAAAAAAAAAAACATGTGAGCAAAAGCTGTTGTTTTGAACACTGTATCAGAAAATATTCAGAAACTGCACGTTGTCACACAGATGTATAGATTTAATGAGATACCACAATGCCATTTATTTATGCTAAGGCAGTATGGCACACATGGAACCAAAGAAAATACTGTATTCTGAGTTATTTTAAATTTTTTTTGCATTGCCATCTGTCACTGCAGACAGAATAATGTGAGTGCAAGCCTAAAACTTATAGGAAAAGAAAATCTTTGTAATGACTATGTACACATTTTCAAACTTTGGTATCTACTGGAATATGAGGCCTAAGGAGTCCAGGCTCAAAAGCTCAAATGCCATGAGGAGAATTCTAGTATTTGCTGCTATTGGAAAAAAAAAAAAGATGCCTTGGGAGACTGTAGCATGGGACAAATTTTCCTTAAATCAAGTAATTCCTCTTGCTGCAACTAATCTCATGGCTGCTGCTCTATGTTTCTGTTCTCTACTGGTGCCCCACATAACTGCTTCACTCTGTGTACACACACTCGAGGAACACTTTGCTTCCTCCTTTGGTCATCATACCCTAGGACGGTGGATAGCCAGTTTTTCATTTCAGAAATGCTGACACCTGGTTTAAGTCTGTGGGTGGAGCCTGGGCATGTTGGGGACAGAGCCCATACAGGGTTGGATGAGCAGGCAGCCAGAAACTCTCATGGACTCTTCAGTGCTTAGCTTATGACTGGTAGAAAGCTGTGCTTTGCTGGTCATGTCTGTGTTTTGTGTTGGTACCTGTGGCAAACAGTCCAATCTATTGAGATACCGCTGGCTGTCATGGTGTGCAATTTAATTAAAACTTAGACTCATAAGCACCAGGTAAATGGGGACAGTTGAAGTATGTGCTAAGCAGGGTCAGGCCTGGTTAGTACTTGGATGGGAGACTGCTTGGGAATACCGGGTGCTGTAGGCTTATACCATAGTCTTTCGAGACTGAAGGTTGCCAACCAGGGCACAATCCTAACCAGGTCTACTCAGAAGTAAGTCCTATTTTGTTCAATGGGGCTTACTCTCAGGAAAGTGTGGTTAGGATTGCAGCCATAGTGGTTTAGTGGCTGGCTATGATTTTGCAAGAATGTGAACTTGGGCGTATAGAACAGGGTCAAAGAGAGGCAAGGCGAAGTGACCATGGAAGTGGCTAATGAGTGCAAGGCTCCCATGCACATTTGATGTTCCACCACATATGTAGGATGGCACTGCAAAGGAGACCTCAGTAACAGCTGCTGCAAGGGACGGTATGCTGCGATAACTAGGAACAGTTACTTTCCCCATGCTAAATATAGGACAGGCACCTCTTTGCCTGCTTAGCAGAGGTTAGTGCCCTTGTGCTTTTCCACAAGACCTGCTGGAGAGGCTTTGCTCCATGTTTCCGTCATTTTTATTGTAGTTACATTTGAGAAGCTATGAGCAAGGCCTTCTCTGTTGTGGCTCTCATTTCATGGAACTGTATCCCTTGAAGGGTTAGACTGACCACTATGCAGCATTGCTGGCAAGGAAAAGTGCTTTTATTTGAAAAGGCTTTTGTCAGTGTATGATTGTGTCAGTGTTAAATCTGTTGTGTTTTAAGCTGTGTTTTTCTTGCTTTCCATGATTTTTATTTTTAGATTATATTATACCTTGAGTATTGTATGGTTGGAAGACGTTTTATAACTTAGAGTGGTGGTTCTGTTTTTTGCACCGGAACCCACTTCTTAGAATGACAATCTGTTGGAACCCACCAGAAATGATGTCATTAACCTTGAAGTGATGTCGTGGTCAGAAGTGACATTATCAAGCAGGAAAATTTTTAGCACTTCCATACAACCAAATCAAATTAATTAATTAAGTAAAGAACCCTCCTTACCAACCCAAGCAGTTGCTGATCTGTTAAAAAAATTTTTTCCCAAACATCCCAAAAGCTGCATTCCTATCCACACTTACCTGGGAAGAAGCCCCAATGACTATCATTGTTAAAAACTTATGTATGTAGTAGCCTGCTGAAAGTATAGATCTGTAACATTTCCCCAAATGCAGTCACATACCATGGTAGTATCAAGTCTAATATATTAAAAATAAAATACCAATTGAAATGAATGGGATCGCATCTGAAATTGGCTTGCAACCCACCTATTAGGTCTTGACCTGCAGCTTGAGAAATACTGATAGGCAGCCCAATCCTGGCTGCCGCAGCATCCAACATGCAACAGTTAGCCTGCAGTGGCTTCTCAGGGGAAGGGGACATTTATCCCCTTCCCCCAGGTAAGGGAAGTAGCCTTGCAATGGGACTATTTGATTTTGCAGTCTAACATGGGTCTCAGGATTTGGTGGAGCTGAGCTCTGCTGGTCTTGCCCCCTCCTGCCACCCCTCCCCCTGCCACAGCTTCTCCCCCGCACCCACCTCCCCCGACCCAGAACACCTGCCCCATGTCTCTCCCCTCGCCCCTACTCACCTCTCCACCATCTGGTGGTTTGGGCGAGCTGCCAGGCAGCAGAACATGGGACCAGTGCCAGAGCTGGCCCAGCGCAGATTCGTACTCGACTAGCTCCGGCACTGGGCCCAAGGTAAGGCTTGCAAACATGCCTTAAGGCATGTTTGCAACAATGCATGCCCTTGGTAAGCCAGCGTGTTGTGCTCTAGATCAGGCTCCAAGAGAATAAATAAATATGCATCTTGGTTCCAGATAGATCATGATAAATAGTGAGGTTGCTATAAAAATCCATGCATAATCAGGTTGGGGATGTTAACTCTTGCCCACATACTTTGAGCATGCTCCAAAATTCACCAAAGCCAGTGTGTCTTTTTCTTCTTCTTCAGTAGAGTCAATATTACACTATAGTTTCTTTTTATAATATACATAGTTGTAAACTAGGAGTGGTTTCAGGCTGTGAAAAATCTATGTAAATGGAATAATCATTACCCTAGCTATTATATACAAGGTGAAATTAATTTATTCTAAAGTGCTTTCGCTTGAGTAAATGGGATAGAAGTTAAGAGGAATGCAATTTACATCCTATGACGGTTTTATATTTATGACAATATGCTCATTCAAAATGATGGTATAATTAAAGTTTTAGCAAAAACTGAAAGGACAAAAATTAAAATGGGAATCTTAGTTTTTGTTTTTTTAAATGAAATGAGTCCATAAATCTTCTCATCTTGGGAACTGAGTAGAGCAGAATTTGATAGCATATTTTTACATATCTCCTTTCAGTATTAGGTGTATGTATGTACCTAAATTAAAATATGTCTTTACATAACAATATTTATTACTTAAGTTAGATAAACTGAAATTAGAGCTCAAAAAATCCCAAGTACAGAGCTAGATGTAACTGGAAGTTGTGGTTCAAGTTCCACTTTACTGCAAACTCTTTGTGTGGCGTGTCACTATCTCACAGCACCCACTGTTTAATAAAAGTTTTTAAAAGGTCAGCCAAATACGTTTGTTACCGCAAGACTGTAAATCACTTTTCAAGTTAAAATAAATTTTTAAAAACCTGTGGGCAAGATCTAGGCAAGATGAAGCACTTTGAAGTCTCACTTACTTGAATGGTAGCTTCCCATTACAATCAATGGATTGCCAAAGTGCTTAATTTTTGGCTGCATTGCATCAATTATATAAACACTTGTGGACATGTATGTGAATGAAGTAATGCAAAGGCTGTGGGAATTGCCTAAGAAGCAAACGCTCTGTAAAGAGCTGAGGAGATCCCTACTGTAGCAGCATTCCCTTCCTTGGAGACCTGCAATTCTCCTCTTAGTCCCAGATGCTGAGGAAATCTTCACTCAGCAACAAGCTCTAATGGCAGCTTCCTGACAATGGTAAGGACAGAGAAAGGGGGTTGCATGCACCACTGTGCTTGTGGGACAAGGTGAGTTGCAGGAAAGTCTTGGCAGCTCTTCTGGGAAACATGAGTGTCCAGTCATCAGCGGTGTTTGGACAAATCGGTGTGTCAGGAAGGTTGTACTTCAGAGATGACTTGCTTTCTTTTGTTTTTGTTGCTGGTTATTTCTACCTGGGTTGTAGCCAGAGTTTAGCAGGAAACATTTAGTATCACAGATGAAGCAAGGTACTGTTATAATCCTTTCTGGTCAGCATGGGCTTGGACTCCCCATACAAAAGGATGGGGACTGAAAGTGTGTGGCGCTTTTGAAAATCCTGCTTTTTCTTATTTAAGAAACAATCAAAGGAGTTGTGTAGAAACCCCAAAACAGAAAATATATGACCCAGATTAAAATATATCTTCTCGCTAGGTGCATGTGTCCATACTTAACTAAATGAAATAAACTTCAGGCAAAACTAAATTTGTAAACTTGAGGCAAAAACATTTTTGATTACTGTTCCTCTTCTGCTACATGCATCTGATTGTATTATTATTATTATTATTATTATTATTATTATTATTAACAGTATTTATATACCACTTTTCAAAGGAAAGTTCACAAAGCGGTTTACAGAGAAAATCAAACAAACAACTAATGGTTCCCTGTCTCAAAAGGGCTCACAATCTAAAAGGATGCAAAAGAACACCAGCAGATAGCCATTAGAAAAGACAGTGCTGGGGTGAAGAGGGCCATTCACCCCCCCCCCCCGCTAAATAAAAAAAGAGCACCCACTTAAAAAGTGCCTCTTACCCAGTTAGCAGGGGTTTCAGTTTGTGGAGTAAACATTGCTTTGGCAGTTTGGGACCAGCACTGAAAGAAAGTTCATCTTTTGATTCCACTACAGCTTTCCTGTGGCAGGGGCCCAGTCTGAGTGATTCAACCCATGCATTGTTTGGGGAAGGTCCCAGATTCAAATCTCTTGGCCTCTTTATTTAAAGGGACCTGAATGAGTGGGGTTGGGAAAGATATCAGTCAGAGGCAGTACTAGGGTGAACATACCAATGGTATGACTCAAGATAAGGCAGCTTTATATGTCTCTGTATGGCACAGGGAAGTTCTCAGAAAATTGCTTCATTGAATTCATACTGATTGTCACCAATCTTTTCACATAGGTAAACCGGGCCAATTTTCATGCTTCCTTAAATCTTTTGTCCCAATAACAATCTTCTAAGGCAAGATGGTTGCTCATCCCGTTTTAAAGAGAAAGGAGCTCGGCCTGTGAGCTGTTCCACCCAGGTCTGAGCCAGAATTTGGATTAAGTTCTACATTTTAACACTTTTGCCACTGACTACTTCTGCTTGGAGACTGTTCTTCTTTAATTTTCCATTAAGGAACTCTGGCCTTGGGGTTCTGGTATAGTCCAGGGCTCAAGCACTTGCTTTTCATTCAGAAAATTCCAAGTTGAGTCCTGGCATCTACAGGAAGGGCTGGAAAAGAAATCTCCCTGAAAAGGTGGAGAGACGCTGTCAGTCTGTGCTGACAATGCTGAGCTGAATGGACCAGTGGTCTGACACAGTATATAAGGCAACTAGGTAGGATTAGTAAGCAGTACTGTGATTTTTTTTTTAAAAAGTGGCTTTTTTTTTTACTATAGTTCAAAATGATCCTCATATGAGTTCATGTGTGTTGAAAGGGCTATATCAAATTTACAGGAGTTCTCTTTTGAAATAACATATTATCAGTCTTGCATCTCTGTAATTGGATGATTATATCTGCTCAAGGCTGCAATCATAAGCTCACTTACTTGGGAGTCAGTGAAGCTTACTTAATGGAGCTTATGTCTGGGTAGACATTCACTATGATTGCACTGCAAATCAATCTTATTGGTTGTAAGATGGAGAGGGGAATAGTCCATGTTGTAGGCCTTGGCTCTCACTCATGGGAGTTATGAATATTAGTCTGAGCCTTAAGAAAGGGCTGTAGGTTTGTAACAAGCTTAAATCCTATGAGAACTTATATGGGTCCTTTAAGGGACAAAGAAAGGCTGGTCCTGGGGATTAATGGATCCCTAAGGTTTCATTAGAGTCCCAAGATGTTAGGGGACTATTTATTAGCTGGGTTTTGACCTTATACTGCCCTGGAAGGTTTCTTTGAAGGGCAGCTTAAAATCCTTTAAATAAATTAAAAGAATGTAGCCAAAAGATAGTATGTAAGAGGAGGAGAAGCTTGTGCTCAACAACCTAGAGCTCCATGATAGTACAGCCCTCTAGCAGGAGATGCCAACAATGGTGGAAACCAGCTGGGTGGGCAGGATAGGGGAGCAAGGACCAGAAAAGAATTATGCCAGTTTCTGGAGTGCCATCACTCACTGTAGAGCCAAAGGCCTTACAAAGCGGTGTCACTTGCAGCTTGGGTACACCCTTGCATAGTCAGCACTGGCTTGCTGAGCACCGCTGCTTCCTTGTTCCAGCATACAACCATATCCTTCCTTGGCATGCTTTTGCAACTGAATAGGCAGTGTGTTACACATAACAGGCCCTTATTCCTCTTCCCTTTCAGATTGGACATCACATCGGGCATATCAGCAAGGTTTCAGTTGGTTCAAAAATTGTGAGGTCTCTCATGAACCATTTTTGGACTTGCACGCTAGTACTCTTGTTCATTATTCTCACAGCTAATAGATACCTTGTAAAACAACAAATAATTTTAACATACTTTTTTTTAAATTTACAGCAAATTCCATAAAGCTAGAAATGCAAAGTGATGATGAGGATTCTGACAGGAAGCCCCTGAGGAGGGAAGATGGGATCAGGGGTCACGATGAAGGGAGCAGCTTGGAAGAACCTCTCACTGAGAACCATGAGATGGTGGAGAACAGAAAAATGCAGGAGCTGTCAGGCGAGGGAGGAATCCGGCTTCCGAATGGTAAACTGAAATGTGACGTCTGTGGCATGGTTTGCATTGGGCCCAATGTGCTTATGGTACATAAAAGGAGTCACACTGGTAAGCAGCTGAAAGATTGCCTTTGGCATCTGATGTTGATATTACCTGACATCTCTTCTCTTGCCTGTCTTGATTCACCAGTGATAACCAAGTGTAGTTAGGAATGGCTTTGCCTTTCAAAATATTAGCCTCTTAATCAGCAAAAGTGTTTATCAGCATGACTTCCCAGGCTTTCCAGGCACAGTTCTGAAGGCATTTTAGAAATCATAATTTCCCTGTCTAGAGTTCTTCACTGTGAAGAGATGTTCCAAACCTACCCCCTTATAACTGATTTGCCTTTTGAAATTGACTTCGCAAATTCTGCTGCCTCTCAAGTTCCTTAGCTTCCCGGAGAAAGAGGGATACTTTGCAAAAGTCACAAGATCCCTCACAATGCAGGGCACCTTAGAAATATGGCCGCAGCGATAAACCTATCTTGGCGGATTGACTGTCAACCATGACAGTAAATGGAGCCTCCACATTTTGGAGATGAAATATCTCTGAATTCCTAAGGCAGGGAGACAAGCAAAATGAGGGAATGTTGTTTTCCTGCCCTGTGCTTTAAGTCTTCCTGGGTGCACCTGACCTGTCACTGTTGGAAAAGAGATGTTGGATAGCCCCTCCATGCCCCCACTGTGCCTGAGGCAGTGAGTCACTTTGCTGTCTCTCATGTAGGAATGCTAACCCTGGTTCCCTACTTTCCTTGTACACTTCCCCCTCTGTCCACAAGGCAGGAGCTAACACTACTATCTTCTTCCCACTTGCTCTCCTTTCAAAAAGATTTGGTGGGCAGACATTGGGGAGTGAGCAAAAGAGGAAGTCTGTGTGGAATATGGTGGAGTGGTGTAGCATTGTGTCTGAAATGTGAGGCCAAGATGGCAAGGCCTGGCCTTGGACATAAAAGAGAGTGACTGACCAGTTGGGCAGAGTGAGTGGTCATAGTTGGCTGAGGTGGCAGTAGTGAGGGTCATGTGGTGAGACAAGGATAGAGTAGGTATAAGGCAATCCCACCAGTTCACTCCTTAGCCCTAGGGGTTTATCTTTGGTTTGATTCAGGAGAACTCTTAATTTTTTTTGCGTGCAATGAGATCTTGATTTAAGTAAAGGCAAGCTGCTATAACTCTTTCAGGTTACTTGATTAAAGTGTTGGTTTCACTTGTTTTTGGGTGTATCTGTGGAGTGAGAGAGCTGCATTTTGACTCAATCCAGAACACGTTTCCATCGAGGCCTATTTTACTCATATTGATGAACTTCCCTTAGAGGTATTTGTGTTTAGAATAGCAACTGCAATTCAGACCTTTACAGATAAGTGTAGAAATAGATAGACAACAGAAAGAAAGAGTGCTGCTTTCACTCTGCTCCCCTAAGAATCCAGTGGAAGTTACATAATTTAATATTATCCAATAGATCTTCCAAACTGGAAGGAACTGATTTCTTGGGAAGGGGGAATGAATTCGGATAGTTGATTAGAAAGTTGTATTTTTCAGGGAGCAAATTGTTTAATAAATTGTTTAATTGTTTAATAAAAAGCAAGAACTGTGCTGAGTAGCAAGAGCAGAAGATTATGGCATACCCACACAGGAGCAAGAGCAAAGTTGGGAATCTGGCTATAGGACAGAGTTAGATCTGGATTTCTGCCTACCTTTCCCTCATTCAGTAGGCTAAGTAAAGCCACCATTGGCTGAGGGTTGCATATGCACCATAGCATGCACAAAAATGGCACTTGAGATTGATGGCATATTGGTCATGTAAGTTGGAACCAGTGCACTACAGAGGATTGTATGCAGCTTGTACATGACCTGGCAAAAAACTTGTCAGAATCTGTTCATAAACGTGCAGTCAGGACCAAAGCAGATGGGATATGGTTTGCCTTTGCCTTTTCATTTTCTCTTGTAAAGTATCAGCCACATTCAGGGGGTATCAGGATTGAGACTGCGGAGAGATTTAGGGGGCCTTTAGCTCCTTTCTTAGTGCCATTGGGAGTTTCCCACCCAGGACAAATATCAGTCCAGGGGAGAAGGGGCCTGATCCAAATTGGAACCATGACAATGGTAAAGGTGAAAGCCTCGCTGCACCCTGCCACAGTATTGATGCTAACCAGACTTCCCCAAAAAACAAACAAAAGATGGACAAGCAACATGATTAGTGTCATGCCTACCAAGGCCTTTGGTGCATTGGTATTTAGGATGCAGAAATACAGAATAAAGAGGTGATAGGGAGAAAAGTATTACCAAAAAAACCTAAAAGAAAATAGAAAGAAGGATTAGATATGGAGAGAAAAAACATAGGAGTGAAGTTTAGTGTCCTGGCATCTCCAGGTTAAAAAAAAGGTCTAGGGTTGCAGCTTTTATTCCTGAGACCTTGGGGGGAGGGGGGGTTGTTGCTGTTCAGAGCAGACACTACTAGGCTAGATTGTCCAATGGGCTGATATCGTGGAAGGCAGCTTCATGTGTTCATGAGAAGCATTTGATTGAATACTTGGTGTGCGTGATTGTGGGTGAATGGCACACAATAAATGCCCCTGAACTCAGCATGGAAGAAAATAATAGGAACTCATTCTGAGATAAAAAAGGAAAAGAGGTGCCCTTTCAAATGTTAGGTTGTAGGTGGCACAATATACCAATATTTTGGACATGTTGCATTTTAGGCACTTCAGCCCCTTTTTCCTAGGGTAGTGATGTGCCCACAGAACAGAGATTACATAAGATATGACCCTTTTGTTCAAGCCATTAGAGTTCCTATATTGAGGAATAGCACTAGTTCCCTCAGCGAAAAAGGCAGTGATGCATTGACTATTCAGATGTTCTCAACCATATAAAAATGATGTCTCTTTTGATGGGTAGCTTTGTTTTCTACTTTTGCTGACCCTAGAATTTGCTTCGCTATTTTGTTATAGGAAGCTTTACATTTTTTGAGAAGACAGTTTTCCTGTGCAAGTTCAGCTCCCTTATTTAGATTTATAGGAGGGGCTGTAGCCCAGTGCTGATGCATCTGCCTTCCATACATTCAATCACCAGTAACTTCAACAAGTCTGGGAGAGGCTCTTGCCTAATTCCAGCTGAGAAGCTGCCAGTGAGCATAGACAACACTGAGCTGGCTTAATCCATAGTCTGACTGTTGGTACAAGTTGGCCTCATATCTTCACATATGATTGCTGTTCTGCATTAAAGGTGGAATTCATCTCATAAGGTGTACAAAGGAGTACAAGGGGGCCCTATATATGCTGATCCCATGTCTGCAGTTTCACTTAACCGTGGATCAGGTTTGTGGGGACGCCGCACCCCCCCTTGCATGCCCCCTCCAGAAGTGAGGGGAGCTGGGCTCCCCTCAACTCCAGAAGGTCTTCTGAGGCTCACAAAAGCCCGCCAATGGCCACTACAGGCTTCAGAATGGCCTGAAATGCAAAAAACAACAACAAACTGCTACTGAGAGCTTCCCTAGGCCTCCCTATGGCTTATGAGGCATTAAAAACATCACTTCTGGTTTTATTGTGAAACCTTAAATACAGTTTTTTGTTGTTTTTTTACCTTTCAAGCCATTCTGAGGCCTGCTTTGGCCATGGGTGGTCGCTGGGCTATCTGTGGTTTCAGTTAACTGCAGGGGGTTCGTAACAGAACCACCATAGATGGTATGCCTGTGGCATGCCTGTACCGATACTTATTTCAGGAATGTTCCAAGGATCATTGTGGATGATTACTGGGCTGGGGCACCTTCCTTATGAGGAAAGGCTACGGCGTTTGGGCCTCTTCAGCCTAGAAAAGAGGCACCTGAGGGGGGACATGATTGAGACATACAGAATTATGCACGGGAAGGATAGAGTGGATAGAGAGATGCTCTTTACACTCTCACATAACACCAGAACCAGGGGACATCCACTAAAATTGAGTGTTGGGAAAGTTAGGACAGACAAAAGAAAATACTTCTTTACTCAGCGTGTGGTTGGTCTGTGGAACTCCTTGCCACGGGATGTGGTGATGGCGTCTGGCCTGGTTGCCTTTAAAAGGGGATTGGACAAGTTTCTGGAGGAAAAATCCATTACGGGTTACAAGTCATGTTGCGTATGTGCAACCTCCTGATTTTAGAAATGGGCTATGTCAGAATGCCAGATGCAAGGGAGGACACCAGGATGAGGTCTCTTGTTATCTGGTGTGTTCCCTGGGGCATTTGGTGGGCCACTGTGAGATACAGGAAGCTGGACTAGATGGGCCTATGGCTTGATCCAGTGGGGCTGTTCTTATGTTCTTATGTGGCACTGCCCACATATAAGCTTGAATGTGTAGGGACCAGGGCTTTGTTCATAAAGTGCTTTGAATATTCATTCATTCTTTTTTCACGTTTTTATACCACCCTTCCTCCCCGGAGCTGAGGGTGGTGTACATAGTTCCTCCACTCCTTTTGTCCTTGTCATAATAACCCTGTGAGGCAGTTGAGACTGAGAGTGGATGGCCCAAGGTCACCCAGGAAGCTTCTTGGCTGAGTATATACTTTAATAGCACTATATAAATGCTGAATATTATTATTCACTGGGATGAAGTTTAGTTATTTTGCTGTGTTGAAATCCCCTTGCAAATAAGTTCTCGAGAGTTAGTAGCCCACATGAATGTTCACTGGCCCAGCTCCCCGCATATACCTTTTTACGCATCTGTGGCGGATCAACAACCCAAGCCAAAGGAAAAAAAATCTAACTCTTCCACTTTGTTCAAACTGCCCTGGCTGGTTGCCTGGAGGCAGTTCTTACTCATGGTGATGTAACAGGAGCAGAGTAAGCAAATAAGGAAAGAGTAATTGTGGCTCTGAAGTATAATTAGTTAGCTATCTTCTCTGGGATAATATTAGTGTGCACCATGCATTAGTTTTTTGCTGTTTGTGCAATTGCTTAATTGCACAAATCGTCATTTCCAAAACCTACAAAATAGATGAAAACCTTGTCAAACAGATGTCTGTTGATGCATATCTAAATGTTGGATTTAATCAGAAGTGTTTGGGAGAAGCATTGCCCAACAGACTGCCCCTCTTAGGTCAACCCCTCACAACTGTGTGGACTTACCAAGTCTCCGGAAGATCTGGAGATCCAGGAGACTGAATAGTAATTAAGAGGTAGTACCTGGAAGATCTGGGTGGAAGATCTGGGTGCCACTCCCAAATCAGCCTTTTCAGCCACACTAGACGCTGTTCCAGAACCACCATTCAGAGCGCGATACCATAGTCTCTCAAGACTGAAGGTTGCCAACAATGGGTGGAAGCTTTGCAGTATGGGGGTGGAAACTATAATGCCAAACTAGAGGAGAAGAGGGGGTTGGGGAAGAGACTGGCTGTGATTGCTACTTCAAGGGAGGGGCTATTATTGGTTAGTGAGAGAGCACCTGCTTGGCATGTTGAAGGTTCTAGGTGTAATCCCTGGCATCTCCAGGTGGAGTGGGGGGGGGATCCTATCTGAGACTCTGGAGATGCTGCCAGCCAGTGTAGCAAAACTGAGCTAGATGGACCAACAGTAAGCAGCTCTATGTGGTCATTGTGTTGACACATGCACTTGGCCAGCTGAGGTGCATACCAAATGCTGTACTTCTTATGTGATGGTATGCCAGCCTCTACTCTCCCCCCTCCCAAGATTGGAAAAGGAAGAGGGGGAATGTAGAGGAGATGAGAGTAGTGGACCGCAGCACCATAGTGCTTTTTCCAGTCGAATCAGAGAGGGGAGGAGGAGTGAGGACAAGTGGGTGGTTGGAGGTGAGCAGTCCCTGGCACTCTACTGGGAGGGCTCTCTCTCTCTCTCTCTCTCTCTCTCTCTCTCTCTCTCTCTCTCTCTCGTGTGTGAATTATACAAGCCATGCAGTGTGCCCCCCTGTCTCTGTCTCTTTACCTGATGTATTCTTCTTTCTACACACACACTGAGGAGAGCAAGGCAGAATGCCAGCTGGGGCTGAGTTTCTTCTGCTGAGATGACCTAATGGGTGGGAAGAAGATTAGCTGGAGGTTTAAAACAGGCACTGGGGAATGGAGGTTTTAAGGAGGGAAGAAAAGTTAGGAGAGACTGAAGAGATAGAGAAGGAAAATTACTTCATCCTTAATGTGCTGGGTAGACTAGGGCTGTACAAAACAAGGCCAGGCTGTTTGGCTCTGGATCCTGGGGAAAAATGGAAAAACACAGCCAAACAGATGTCCCTGACTGGACAAGGAAGGCAGTTGCTCCAGAGATGAGGGCAACTATTCTGGATGTAGGCTTTCCTAGCAGGAAAAACTTCTTAAAAACAGACAGGGTGTTTATTGGAAGGACAGAGTACCAAAATGGACAGTGTGGACATTTTCAGTGGGGAAGAAAACACCAAAACTCTGCTTCCAGAGCAGGGGTAGTTAGAGGCATCAGAACAAAGAATAAAAAGAAATTCCTGGACAAGTAATGCTATTGGGAGCATCTCCTGGGTGTGCAATTTGGAGTTTCCCAGAGTTGATTGAGTTGTGACCTTCCAGGAGAACACAAATGCTTAACTGCACCCCAGTTGAAGAGACAAAAAGTATGGCAGGGTTCAGGCTGCACCCATGATTAGGTCATAGGTGGGAGAGAAACATTTCAGACAAGGAGTTTGAAAACACTATCCAGGTGGCCTGGCAACTGGGTAGTTAAGCTTCATTTATTAGGAAGACCTTTGCTTGCAAATGAGATTATGCCGAGGTGAGGAACCTGGAATTGCAAGACTTTAGAGCAGTGTTTCTCAAACTGTGGGTCAGGACCCACTAGATGGGTCACAAACCGATTTAGGTGGGTCCCCATTCATTTCACATTTTATTTTTAATATATTAGACTTGATGCTACCATGGAATGTGACTGCATTTGGGTAAATTTTACAGATCTGTACTTTTAACAGGCTACTGTGTATATACTTTTAACAATGATAGTCATTGGGGCTTACTCCTGCGTAAGTTTGGATAGGATTGCAGCCTCGGATTGTCAAAAAATTTTCCCGCTTGATGATGTCAATTCCGGCTATGACATCACTTTCCAGATTAATTACATCACTTAATGGTGAATCCCAACAGATTGTCATTCTAAAAAGTGGGTCCCAGTGCTAAAAAGTTTGAGAATTGCTATAGAGCAGGGGTGTCCAAACATTTTCACTGGAGGGCCACATCATCTCTCTGACAGTGTCAGAGGCCGGGGGGAAAAATTAATTTACATTTAAAATTTGAATAAATTTACATAAATGAATATATTTGAGATGGAACTTAAATGAATGAAGGTTTTGCAGTAGTTCAAGGCCTATAAAAGGCCTTGCACAAAGGGCTGTTCATTGAAGGTCTTGCGAACAGTCAGTGGCCTTCACACTCTTACGGGGAATGTCGGGGAAACTGGCTTGAGTGTGTTTGTTTTATACAAAAATGTTTGAGAATATATGCAGGGACAGGTGTGGCCCTATAGCTGCCAAAAGTAAGCTATCACGCACTTGCGCACACACACTTTTTTTTTTTTAAGTAAGCAGTTATACAATCCACAGATTTGAGAGATAAGACTTTTCCTGGACTGTAACAGTTCATCCTGGGGCAGGAGGACATTGCATGTTTGAATGTTCTTCCGTAGAAGAAAAGACTCCCTACTTAGCAAGTAGCAACAGATATTTTAAGGAAGAGGGTCAGGACTCATTATGTCCCTGAACTGCTTATTTATTATTCTCATGTCAGCTGTTTCGTGGATGTTTTGCAAATTGTAATCTGGTTGCTTAATTGTAACCCATTGGGATCAGCAAAGTACATGTCTCCATATGAGATCTTGACTTTTTTCACCCCCTTTCCTCTCAGGTGTCTTAGGCTGCCATTAAATACAAGAGACTCAGTTCAGTGAATTTTATGCTTCTGTAGGGGGCACAATTTGGCATTTCCATTCTTCCTCCAACCCACCCACTGTTAGGTAACTGGGGGCCCAATCCTATCCAACTTTCCAGCTCCGGTGCAGCCTCAATGCAGCCCTAAGGTAAAGGAACAAATATTCCCATACCTTGAGGAGACCTCTGTGACTACCTCCCCACCACAGGATGCATTGCGCGCCCCATTGGCATGGCTACACCGGCACTGGAAAATTGAATAGGATTGGGTCTAAGGGTATACTCCTAAACTTAATTAAGGACGTGCGTGTTCACTTGCTACTCTTTCCTCCCTGCGTGCCATTCCAATTTTTATAATTGTGAATTATATTAAAGTACTTAAATTGTGGAGGAGCTTGGATGACCCCTTTCCATGCAGTTGTGAAAACTAGAATGAGACATATGGAATGGGAGCAGGATGTACATGCCCTTAATCATGTGTGGGCAGGGCTGGCTTGGATTTATCTTGAAGCATCCCTTTGGTGTACCCCTTACTTATGGTAATTGATTTGTACACACAAGCTTCCTGTGGACTGTCAATTCATTACAGATATTTTACTTAGAAGGAGTATGTGAAACAGGAGGCAATATGCAAAGCTGTGGTGCTACAGTTCTTTTCTCAGGAACACCAAAACTGATCTTTCACCTTTCTTTTTGTTCTAACTTTTTGCTGACTTGAAGACTTCTGTTAAACAGTGTGCTGGTGGCAGCCTTTTTTGCAGAGTTTGTTGTTATTACATTAGTCAGATATTCAGGAAACAGTGCCATTACCATGCAAGTATCCCGCGGCCTACTTCTCACTCAATTAGGAACGTGCTTATGTCTTACTCCTGTCACTTCAGGTTGCAGGTGCGTGTGCACTTTACTGAATGTTTCTCCATGCAAATGTATAAAACAAATCCCACCAAACGGAAGACTAGTATGTCAGGATGAAGGGTTAGATCAGTGATTTTCAACCTTTTTTGTCTCACGGCGCACTGACAAGATACTAAAATTGTCAAGGAACACCATCAGTTTTTTGACAATTGACAAGGCACACCAGGCTGTTGGTGGGGAACTCACAACCCCATTGGCCCTATCAACAAATGACCCTCCCCCAAACTCTCACGGCACACATGCAGACCATTCATGACGCACCAGTGTGCCACAGCACAGTGATTGAAAATGGCTGGGTTAGAGTCTAGCTTTTACCTGAAAGTTTTTGTTTTCTCTGTATCACAGAGGTAGGTGGGACCTCCTATGATGGAAAGTTGTTCCATACAAAAAGAGTGCCTATCGTGGGAGGTCCCATACATGTAGTCTGAAATGGCAGAGCCCAGGTGCAAGTTTACCTCTAAGAACTTTTTGCTATGGAAGTTTTGACAGAGGTAACAAAGCATAGGAGTATACACACCCATTTATCTGTGGAATTTCAACCCTAACTTTGGGGTTAGGGGTTCAACCCTAACTTTGGGGTTGCTTTGGGGAGGTAATTATCTGAGTAATAGCTTATAAATAGTGCCACTACCTTCAGTAGGGCCTCCACCTGGTCAGAAGGTACTACTCAGGGTCAGTAGTACAACAGCTGTATAAACAGCATGCAGTACCGACACAGGCAACTTGTAAGCCAGTGTCTATGTCAGTGTCTATGTCAATTTGAGTCTTCTTGGTCAGCAGGAGGAACCAGGGCTCAGCCCAAGAACCAGGGCTTTAGACCAGTAGCAGAGCTAGACCAATATGAAGCAATTGTAAAGGGAGCTGAATCTGAGCATGTACAGAATTCCTTTACTTCACCACCACTTAGCCACAAGAACCCTTCCATCCATGCTGAACAAAAGGTTTATTAGAGGGTGAAGAGTCAATTATAATTATTAATAATAATTATTATTATTTTTATAATTATTAGACACATGGCCGTTGATTCTTTAGATCTTCTTAATGTGCCATCTAAACACAGAATGATGCTACTCAAATGCTTCTTCATTTTGGATTCAGGAGAATAAGATCTCCCTGTGCAGACAGATTCACCTCAGCAGGATATGATTATTGTGACCTGAATGAGACCACTTATTTGATCTGAAAGTATTAATCAAATAAGAGAGGCTCCGTCACACTGTTAGTTCATTAATCTTCCTGTGAGGGCATTTGGGAAAGCTGTTCTACAGATGACAATTGTAAGGATGATACTAGTTCAAGTTTATCATGAGTAATTAACTTTTTAAAAAAATCGGAAGCAATGTATTGAAATGTATTAACTCATTATAGTTAATCATCCCAATTTGTCAACAAAATGACTGTCCAAAGTGGCTTACCATAGTCAAAATGTGTGTGTGTGTGTGTGTGTGTGTGTGTGTGTGTGTGTGTGTGTATTAAAAAACTATGCTGTGAGTTACCTTGGATCTTATAAAAATGAGGTGGGATATAAATCTGTGAAATAAAATAAAATAAAATATGGAATTTGTTCTGAAACTTGAAGAGCCTTTATGGTTGCTGAAATAGTCCTAGTAGACTGTTGTTAGAGTGTAAACACTCTCTGTGTGCTGTACATTGTTGGGAGTTAGACTGGTAAGCTCCCATTTCTTTTAAAAAGATCCTCCTGCGTGCAAGTGTTTTTGACACATGATAGAAGCTGCAGAGAGGGATATGATGAAGACATTTGAGCCTCTCAGTGACCTGCAGAGTGATAGCTGCATTACAGTACAAATGCTAAGCGCATCTACTCAGAAGTAAGTCCCACTGAGTACAGTAGGACTTATTCCCAAGTAAGAATGTTTGGATTGCAGCCTTGATCTGATGCAGCAAAAACAAGAGTCTTGTAGCACCTTTAAAGACTGAGGGCCCAATCTTACCCAAATTTCCAGTGCCAGTACAGCTGTGCCAATGGGGCATGTGCTGCATCCTGTGGGGGTGGGGGTAGTCACAGAGTTCTCCTCAGGATATGGGAACATTTGTTCCTTTACCTCGGGGCTGCATTGCAGCTCCACCAGTGCTGGAGAGTTGGATAGGATTGGGCCCTAAGAGCCCAATCCTACCCCCTGCCCCCAGCATCAACAGAGTATGTGATGCGTGCTGTGATTGCGGGCAGTAACAAGAAGGCATTCTGGCCATCTGTGTGTCTTCTCAGACCCGCAACAGCTAGGTAGCCTGTGTATGTCCAAGGAAAGGAAGAC
Source organism: Tiliqua scincoides (assembly GCF_035046505.1). NCBI lineage: Eukaryota > Metazoa > Chordata > Lepidosauria > Squamata > Scincidae > Tiliqua > Tiliqua scincoides. Next base: position 128,880,792 of record NC_089821.1, on the reverse strand, counting down.
AGTGGACAGGCTGGAATATGAGAGATAGGATCATTTGTGCACTTTTGCTGCCAAGACCCACCTCTCTGGCCCCCTCCCCACCCTGAAGCTTCCAGGAACCTCTTCCGCCATGCCCCCAACCTGCCTTTGCCACTGACTTACTGAGTTGGTGCAGGCTGGGTTCCATGGTGGCGGGTGCGTGGAGCCTCAGGCCAGTTGCATCACTGGCTGTGGAGTGCCTGATGGCAATGTATCTTTCATGCCATCATAAATGGATTTACATCAGTGGATTGTGAGATCCACTGCAATAAATGGGGGATACAATTGAACTGTAGCACATTTATTTCAACCTAAACTTTTAGAGTCTACCTCATCAAATGAAGAAATATGTGTAACATACAAGATGCAGACGGCTGAAATTTGATACATGTATAGTCCCAAGGCATGTTATTTACTGGTAAATGTGGAGACAGGACTTTTACCTGTGCCCCTTCCTCAAAATTCATGGCCTGAAATCTGTCTCATAATAGCCTGCAGACTGATAGCTTGCCCAAGGTCAATGAAGTACATGCAGAAGATTTCAACTTAAATCCCAAGCATCTCTTGTTTTTTAACTGTTTTAAAATGGTAGGTAATGATACATGATAGAAGGAAGAGAGTCATGTCAATTACATTGCAGTATGAATAAGCTTCATGCATTTGCATTTGCATCTCCTCTTTCTCTCTCCATACTCTCTGCTTCTGCCCCACTCTCCTTACTGATGGGGATGGTAGACAGTCTAGCCCATCACTCTAATATCTACTGTTTGCCTACATCCTCCTGCTGTCTGAGGCTCTGTACAGGGAGGAGAAGGATCTGGCTGCACCCACACCTGCCCCCAGAAGCAGTAGGATGCTACCCTGGCCTACTCAACCTCCACTACCCTTTACTTGTAGCTCCATCCCCTAGCCCCTTCTCCATAAAGCCAAACATTCACAGCATTCCCCCAATAGCTTGTCAGCACAAATTAGCATTGTGGGGCCAGTGAATGGTCTCAGTTTCAAGGGGTTCTCATAAAAACCTCTAAATTTGAATCTGTGAATGGCTCCCACTCCAGCCATTTTATCACCTCTTGTGATTATTGAGATTAATAAGAGCCTGGCTTCTAGAAAGGGTGTGGAGAAGCTTTGTAATGTAAGGACTATTCATTCAAGTTCAGTGACTAATCTGCTACAGGAGTCACACCTCAGGGATAGCAAAAGTGTTAGACTAAAGGTAACTAGTGGCCAGATAGGCAGCTCAGAAACCAGCTAGATCAGAAATCTCTGTTTCTAAGATCTAAATCTACAGTTTAGTTTTAGTATTTTCGAACTAATTCTGTCATGTATTCTAGTTTTGTCTTAGTGGTGTTAATCAATCACTAACCAAGACCAACCTGCTAAAGGCACTCCTCAGACTCTGAGTTGCATCAGCAATATTCTGCCTGCCTCAGCTACTCAGCTGCTTTCAGTGTAGCAAATAAATAAAGAGCAATTACCTTCTTTCCCAGCAGTCTTAACCCTTCTGCTGGTTTGTCAACAAGCTCTGTTTTGGCACTTTTGATTTGGGGATTCTCCTAATTAAAAAGGATTGTAAGGATGATGCATTATACCTGACATTTTTCTCACACAATCTTTGTACTTTATAAGAAAAGGCATGAGAGCCACAGTGTCTAAAGTGTAGTGCAAGTGTGTGGCTCAGGCAGTGGATGTGTGTAGCAGTCAAGGATGAAACCACCCATGCTACACTTTAGACATTGTGTTGTACCTGTGTTTACTGAAAAGCCTGGTTCTCAGAAAGGGGCTCCAGCAAGGGTGCTTTTGAACATGCAAGAATTGTGGCACACATCTGCTCTCTTCTAATAACTCAGTAGTTCTCAAACATTGGGACCCACTTTTTACAATGACAATGTTGGGACCCACCAGAAGTAAAGTCATTAGCCTGGAAGTGATGTCATGGCTGGAAGTGACATCATCAATTTAAGCTTCAAACCTAAGCTGCGATCACCCAAATGTCCCATTACGCAGCATGTTCATGCTGTTGTTTTGCATAGCTTCAGAATTCAAATATTCGAGCTTGGAAGTCAAAGCAGAACATAGACTTGGACCCTTTCTGCCCTGTCCAGCAAGTGTTGACCCAATGTGCCGCGGCAGTGAAGAAGGCCAATTCTATGCTTGGGATCATTAGAAAAGGTATTGAAAACAAAACGGCTAATATTATAAGGCCATTGTACAAATCGATGGTAAGGCCACACCTGCAGTATTGTCCAGTTCTGGTCACCGCATCTCATAAAGGATATAGTGGAAATGGAAAAGGTGCAAAAGAGAGCAACTAAGATGATTACTGGGCTGGGGCACCTTCCTTATGAGGAAGGGCTATGGCGTTTGGGCCTCTTCAGCCTAGAAAAGAGACACCTGAGGGGGGACATGGTTGAGATATACAAAATTATGCATGGGAAGGATAAAGTGGATAGAGAGATGCTCTTTACACTCTCACGTAACACCAGAACCAGGGAACATCCACTAAAATTGAGTGTTGGGAGGGTTAAGACAGAGAAAAGAAAATATTTCTTTACTCGGCGTGTGGTTGGTCTGTGGAACTCCTTGCCGCAGGATGTGGTGATGGCATCTGGCCTGGACGCCTTTAAAAGGGAATTGGACAGGTTTCTGGAGAAAAAATCCATTATGGGTTACAAGCCATGATGCGTATGTGCAACCTCCTGATTTTAGAAATGGGCTATGTCAGGTGCAAGGGAGGGCACCAGGATGCAGGTCTCAGGTGTGCTCCCTGGGGCATTTGGTGGGCCGCTGTGAGACACAGGAGGCTGGACTAGATGGGCCTATGGCCTGATCCAGTGGCACTGTTCTTATGTTCTTATGCATTTTCAGCTCTGTGTTTTCAGTGGAGTCTGAGTTAGGTGCTATACGAACCACCTAAAATTGGCTCGCAACCCACGTAATGGGTCCTGACCCACAGATTGAGAAACACTGTAATAACTCATTGGAATGACCCAGAGCAGAGAAACTTAAAATTGTCAATAGCACATATAACTTCTCTCAGGACCTTCTCTTCAAATCCCTGAGGGCTGAATCATTTAAACAGATGACTGAGGAAATTGAAACCACGCACCTCTCTGAGTTCTGTCACATGGCCTGCCTGGGCTTGGGCTTGCGTCTTCAAGTCTGAGGAGAAATCTGACGACCAAGAAAGGCGGAATATAAATACCTGTATTAAAAAGGCATCAGAAATACATCAGAAGTGCATTCAATTTCAGAATGGGTAGCTACAACCAGGAGTGTACCAAAGTCTTTGTGTAATCTAGAAACTAGGCACTACTGAAGCCCTGATTGTCCACTATCCGTTTCGCTGGTGGTGCAGCTGAGGCTACGGAGCCTAAATGGTAACTGCAGGCCTGTTCTCAGTCAGTGGATTACTGTTCTGTTGACTTCTGTGATGGAGAGGCTGGGGCTACCATCACAGCATCTGATAAGTGGAGAACTCCCTTGCACTTTGCTCCAGATGTTAATGGAAAGGTTGCAACTTGTGCCCCCTCTCAGTGTTTCTCCTCTTCTGCCTTGCTTCTGCTCCCTCTGCTTCCTGTCTCTTCTCATCCACTCTAACCACATCCTCGGTTTAGGTTCCTAAATGCAGGTTTCCATTAGGAAAATAGCAGTGTGTGGTTTGGTCAGGGGAATGACCAGGCAGATGCCTTCTTATGGCTTGATGGATGTATCTAGAAGTGTGGTTATTTGCCAGACGTCTGCAGATATGTCCCAAACCACTTACAGATCATATGGAGATAGTAAGCAGCCTTCCCTATAAGCTCTGCAGCCACATGGCTGCATCAGAAGCCCCATGCAGCTGCAAAAGGCTGCCACGCACTTGGGCTTGGTTTGGCTGTAGGAAGTGGCAGCTCCTTTGCTCTCCCTCCCTGTGCTCCAGAGTACACGCCCTTTCAGTGCTCTGTTAGCTACTCTTCCTTTGCTCTCCTTCATGGGGCTCTGTTAGCTTCTCTTGCAAGAGCAAAGGGAGAGAAAGCAACAGAGTATAAAGAGGGAGAGTGCTCTGGAGTGCCACAAGGCAGCCTTCCCTAAAAGTTTCACAGACCCTCTCATGTTCCAAAGCTCAGTGATTTCAATAGCTTCGTCACTGAGTGTTCCACAGTGCCCCCCCTCTCCCCCACTCAGCCATGGCAGGGCTCTGCACACTTGGGAGTGAAATTAGAGGGAACATTGGTAGAAAGCCCAAGCAGCTTTGCATTAGTAGTGAGGGAACTATTGGTCTAAATGAAGGTACATGGCTTGTATGAGCAGAAAGCAACAAGTGAGGCTCTATGCAGGGTGCTTTTCTTAGTCGATACTCAGTCCTTTGTGTAGAATGCCCAACATTTGCAGTGACTGATTGGAGACACTTCCTTTAAAGATGCTTCTGTCAGTCCAAAAGTCATAAATCCAAAAGTCATGTGAATGTGTGATGCTGTCTCATACCCATCCACCTAGCCCTTCTAGGCTCATGGTAGCTATCAAGGTTGTAAACAGATGTTCTGCTTTCTAAGACCCTTGAAACTGATGATGGCCAAGATGGAAGCTGGCAGTTCCTGCCTGCAAAGTTTATGCTCTGCTACTGAAAATACCCCCTCTTAAAACTATTGCTGTCAGGTATAATAACGTTGGGTAAAGGTTAATTTTAGATGCTCCTGATTGCCAAGAGCTAGAACAGCATAATGGTGAGGCTACAATCCTGTGCAGACTTAACTGGAAGTAAGTCCCATTTAACTCAATAAAATTTGTTTCTGAGTAGGAGAATTGGGCTGTGAATTGGGGCTTGCCTAGTTCAGATCTCACCTCTGCCATGAACTCACCTGGTGAGCTTAGGCAAGCAGCTCACTCTCCGCCTCAGTTTCCCAGCTGCAATATGGGATTATAATACTTACTTTACAAGGATGTTTTAAAGATTTTATCAAGGTGAGACATGTGAAGTGCTGTGCACACTCAGGAATTGCTATATAAATGTTAAGTATTATTATTATAAATCTACAAGGGTTTTGATTTCCAGATGATGTGTGCTAAACACTAGGACTTCTAAGGGCTACATAAACTTAAGTCCCTACTACTAGTAAAACAGTTTGCTACCAGTGAAACTGTAACTGTAAAGTGTGATATAATGTATTTTAGGGGGAAAAGATATGCACCCTTTCAAGATATGTATATCTGTGCACCCTGCTTCAAATATTGGCCTAATGGATTTGTGTATTTGTTTGTCACAGTTTCTTAGTCACAATCTCCATTGTCTTCTGTGCTGTAGGTGAGCGTCCCTTTCACTGTAACCAATGTGGAGCTTCCTTCACACAAAAGGGGAATCTACTGAGACACATCAAACTACACTCTGGGGAGAAACCTTTCAAATGTCCCTTCTGTAGCTATGCTTGCCGGAGGAGGGATGCCCTCACAGGACACCTCAGGACGCACTCCGGTGAGTCTCCCATGTCTCTTCTTTCTATTCTACTGATCATCTAAAATGTCTTCTGCCATTGTAGGTCGTGGGTTTTATTTTATTTTAAATTACACGTAGTGGTGCTTGAGCCCAGTATTGTCTATTTGGGCACTGATGTTAGTTATCCAGGGTCTCTGGCAGTGTCCTGGCTTTCCCAGCCTTGCAACATGAGATTCTTTCAAGACCAAGATGTCAAGAATTCAACATGCTGCTGTCTGCATGCAAGACATGTGCTGTACTGCTGAGTTATCTGTTGCATTGAGAGATCATTAACTTCTTGGCATCAGCTATACTGCATGCAACAGAAAGGCAGGATATAAGAATTTTAAATCAATCAATCTCCCTGTCAGAAATCCCCCCCTGCTGCCTCTCAAATAAAGGTAAAAGCAGAACTTGGATTCAAGAATTATTCTGAAAAATTCAGAATATTACCCAGACAATTCTAGCAGTCTTTCTGAAATTCTGGACACTTTCAGCAAATTTAATCTAAAGTCATTTCCTATAGTCATATAGGAATTTTTTTTTGTTTTTATACTGTACATCAACAAGTGTTCTTGTATTGGCATTTTCACAGTATAATAATATTTCCATGCCAAATGATCTCTAGTAATCTCATCCGCACTGTGATCATTTGTTCTGTCATTGTTGACATTTTGATCAAGCAAGCATGTCCAATTAGTCAAAGCCTATGGAAATCAGCTTCTGTGCTGCAATACATGCAATGGGCAGTCACAGTAATGGGTTCAGCAAATTGTGGGATGGATTCAAAATTCCAGAGGAGGTTTTCGTCATCCCATCATTTTCAAGGAATGGACTTCTCGAAGACCAAGGTTAGGGTGGGGAGATGACATTTAGAACAGCACTGTGGCTCATCTTAGGGAAAAGGGTGAAGAATAACAATTTCAGATTAAGAATTTGTGGCAATTCTACATGTTACTTTTTTACTCATGTCTGAAAGAGCTGCTCTTTTCTTTAATTTTTCTCTGTTTGCATATTAATGAAATAATACCCAGAATGATGCTTATTTTTATTTTTTATTTATAAATTTCATTGGCTTTATCCTAGTTCCACATCAAATTTCTGTGTTGAACGGAATCCACAGTTTCCAAAATTTACAAATGATCTATGGAATGTAATTTTTTTTACAATATTTTATGTGTGTTCTTATTTTTTGTTCCTTTAATAATTTTAAAATATTTTTAACACAGTAGGTACTTGAAAGTAGAATCATAACTTTAAGCCAGCATTGACCTTTGTGAATACTGGGGCAGAGTTTCTGTTTTACCCCATGCTACCAGACAAGGAAATTAAGTTCCACCCTGTACAGCTATAACATCAAATTAAGTTGAAGTTAAAAATCTTTTAAAAACACAAACAGGCTTCCCAATCCACTGTAACTTCCTGCAGGGCCTAGGAAAGGGGAGTAAAGGGGGTAATTTGTACCCAGGCCCAGGGTCAGAAAGTGGACCCAGGAGTCAAAGAGGGGGCCCAGAAAGTTCCTGGGATCTTACATTTTCCTATCTCACCCAAACTCACTGCCTGCCTTGATGCTGGTGACACAACCGCAGACATGCAGTGGCAACTGCATACGCCCAGAAATGCAGCCATGACCCTCCCTAAATGGTTGGCAACCTTCAGTCTGGAAAGACTATGGTATAAGCCTACAGCACCCGGTATTCCCAGGCGGTCTCCCATCCAAGTACTAACCAGGCCTGACTCTGCTTAGCTTCCAAGATCAGACAAGATTGGGCATGTGCAGGGTAACAGTTGCTAACACAGTGTCAGATCTGGAAGGAAACTGGCCTGCTACCATAGCTCTTTGACTTGTGGATCCAGTAAACGTGAAAGAGTGTATAGAGCTCAGGGTCACAGCTGCAGGGCTACAGTTGCTGCAGAAATATGTTTTGGTGCACACAGGTCCATTCTAGTGTGAGCCTAAACACGATGATGCTAATTTTCTGCAATAGATTTTCTATATTTCAAAGATTTTTGAAAGAGTTAGAAGCGTGTTTGGTTTTCCATATTATGCATCTAGCTGCCACTGCCACATGGTCAGGTAGACCTGAGCTCCACATCAAGAAGCCTGGTAGACCTGGGCTCCAAAGACTATTCAGGCTGTCAGAACGCCCCCTGCCCTATTTTGCTCCCTGTTCTGCCTGCCCCCATTGCCCCCTCCCCCTTTGGGAAGGGGCCCAAAAGAAACTTTGTACCCCCTGATAAAATTCTTCTCAGAGGCCCTGACTCCCTGCATGGCGACGCAGAAGCATCAGCATGGGTGGGTCAACTCAGACCTGCAGTTGTCAATTGCTTAATACCTGGCCCAAGTCCAAGCTGATCTATGAAGCCAGATCAGGCTTGGGAAGGGGATAAGCATTTGGCATTGCTGCCAAACCCACTCCCTCCTAGGCATGATTTGCCCTCTTCCTTTCCTCATTACTGCCCCGTTCCATCCACCCCCACCTTCCTCTGCCACATTCCACCCCCTGCACAGCCTTACCTATTCTGGTGGGACTTCAGCTGACCACTGGTACATGGGAGGCTGTTCTGGCATCCCTGCCAGCAGCCCAGCAGTGCTGAACCAGCAGAGGATGCTTTGCAATTGCCATAAAGCAGTCAGTGCCAGCTCAGTCCATGTTGCACCAGAGTCCACCTTGGTTAGGATTGGGCATTAATTCTGATCTGTTGTATGTATGAGGCATGCTGGCTATTCATAAGGAGCAAGCAGTGGTGATCCTGGCGGTTTTTGCGCCAGGGGCCACTATCCCACCCACTTCCCTTGACCCGGACGTCATTGTGATGAGTCATCACCACCACAGTTACCTCCAGCACTTCACCTCCTCCGTTCCCCCTTTGAAAGTGGCACGAAAAAGCTTTGAAGGAACCATCTGCGCCCCTAGAAGCGGCACAAATGGCTCCTTCGGGGCTTGAAGCAGTGTGCACCTCCTCTGAAATCGGAAGAGGCACTTGCTGCTTTCTGCCAGGCGTGCTCCTTGTCCGTTCTGAGGGCTGTTCTCCTCCTCTCCCCTTTCTTTAAGGGGAGGAGAGGAGGGCAAGCTCTCAGACATGGTTGGGAATTATGTCGGGAGGGGCTGCAGGAGCATAGCCACTCTAGGCTTGGTTTATCACTGATCGGAGAGCTCTCGCAGCCACTGTTGGTGCAACTTTCATGCCAATCTGAGGGCAGCCCTCAAATTGGCATGAAACTGCCGACAGTGACTTTGAGAGCATAGCCACTGTCAGCATGGTTCCCAGCCACTTCAGAAGCCACTGGCAGCGGGTGTGTGTGTGTGTGAGTTGCCGTACTGCCTCCCCCCCAGCGCCTAAATTCCTGCACTCTGGGCATTTGAACCTCCTACCCCTCTAGGTCCACTATTGGGAGCACGTTTTATGTGCTAATTTGGAGAACTTGCTTAGATATTTCAAAATATTGTAAAAGGAATTAGATGTAGACATTCGTGAGTTTTCATGATGTTTTGAAGAGGCAACGTTTTAAAGCACTCCCACTAGCTGTGTAAAGTGATAAACCAGTCCTTAGCTGTTAAACCCCAAAGATCTGTTTCCTAGTGATAAGATAGACAATGCATTGAAGAAGGGCTCTGCAAATGTAGGTTGGGCACTCTGCTTTGGTCTAACAGATTACTCCTTCACAGAAAATGCTAAAGAGCAGTTTGAAGATAAGAAAACAAGGAGTTTTCATCTTAGAAAAAAATACTATCAAGCTGTGCAGGAAGAAATATGTCTTCTAAGCAAAAGACCTACTTGTGTGCAGGTGTATACCCCAGTACATAGTGGATAACATCATCATAACAAAACAGTTGACTGGGCTTTTGATTTTGGTCTTTCAACCTAAACTTACAAAGAAAATGTACTTTATCTTGTGTCTAAAGTTGAACAACGGATGAGCATTGCTCACTTACTGCCTTTGCAGTAAAAGTTTGCTTCTTTTCACATCTAATGTTGTGAGTAGGCATTAGAGTAGGTTCAATATTTTCTAACCACGGCTAATGACTCCTCCTCATAATGCTCTGAGTTGGTCTTTTTGGCCTTTTCCTATGTGTGAAGCAGGCCACAGAATGCTAAGGAGTCTTATTCCAAATCTTGTGTCTTAGGAGAAGCTGAGCAGAAGATGGTATATAGTCAACCAGTGAATCACTGGCCAGTTTTGTGGGCTAACTAGTCACTAGGCCAGCAATTTTCAACCTTTTTCATCTCATGGCACACTGACAAGGTGCTAGAATTGCCAAGGCACACCATGCTGCTGGTAGGGGGCTCAAATCCCCCAATGACCATGCTAATAAATGATCCTCCCCAAACTCCTGTGGCACACCTGTGAACCATTCGTGGCACACCAGTGTGCCACAACACAGTGGTTGAAAATCACTGCACTAGGCCCTAGCATGTACTTGTTTTTTGTATTCTTGCAAAGAGTGCTGGACAAAGTGTATTTTGTTCTGATCTAACAAGTTACTCCTATGATGATAAAATGAAACATATACCCTGGATCACTTAACACAGATTAGCTGCGTCTTGACTGCTAAGAGAAGCTAAGTTTGCTTTCGATTTCTGTATAGCCATATAAAGGAGTCTCTATTTCATTGGCTCTTACTCCACTGGTGGTTAGACTGGGAATTTATAAGAGATTCATGGTGACTTCTAGCATTAGAACACCTGAGTAAAATAATTGGAATTTGTGTACTGTATTCAGGAAATAGGAATGAAGTAACTTGCAAAAATGGGATGCATAAAGAAAAAGTAACTGAAGAAGGTTCAGGACTTTAGAGTCCAATTCTATGCATGTTTACTTAGAAGGAAGTTCCATTATAGTTAATGGAGCTTACTACCAGGTAAGTGCTGATAGAATTGCAACCTCCTTTGAAATTGTAATATTTTCCTTCTTCATTGCCTAGAACCAGGATAATCAGAGAAAATGCAGATTGTAAAGTGATTGGGTCCGGAACACCACAAAATGCAGAACAGTGACAGGGAGATAAGGGAGAAAGAGAGGAGGGAACTTCCAGATCGATCTGTAAACCAGTAAAATGTTTAAATTTAAATTTCATTCTCTTCCTTTGACCCCTGATCCTTCATCTTGGAAATTAGTCCCGCTGGCTTCAGTGCATGTCAGTAATTATTTTTAGGGTAGAACTGACTATTGCAATGAAGCAGATTCACAGTTTTTAAAGGCCAAATTGGCTTTGATCCAATGAAGATGCATTTCTTCCATCCTGTCTACTTTTATCTGAAATTATCTAATTGGTGTCATGTCATGCCACAGAGGATCTGCTGTGGCTTTATGCAATAACCCAGGCTGTGATATTGATAAGTTGAGCTTCTTAAGGGAAATCCAGCTGAAAGCCAGGTCTTGATCCTGAACCTGTCATGGACCTTGATTGGCACTCCCAGCACTCCTACCTTTTCTTGTAAGTCAAGGCAGTGTAGTTTTATTCTATAGGCTCCCATCTTAGGGATCAACTTTTAACTTGATTGCAGCTATCTGGCCATTTTCCCATTTCTCTATTTGATCGAAGTGTGACCTTTCCCCAACCTGTACCCCTTATTCCTTCCTGTAGTGGCTAATACAGGCAGAGTGCACAGTGGATTACACAAGACTTGTCATTTACACATACTTGTCATTTACACACATTTATACACACAGTGTCATTTACACTGTGCACTGCTGACTTCAGTCGTAGGCATACAAGCCTCTTTGCTTTGGATGTAATAAAGGAAGATATTTTTTATCTTTCTATGTAAAAGAAAAACTGCAATTCCTACACTGCAAGGAGGGCATGGGAAGCATTAGCGGGCAGTTGCCTGGGTCTGCTTCAGGGTGGTATGAATAAAAACAGAATAAAGAAGAAACAAGAAAAAAATGCAAATAGAAAATAAAATTGAAAAGAGAAAGCACTCTTCCTCAAGGCACATAGATATTATTGTGAATGGAGCCAAAAAGTTTGAGGCATTGGCTCAGTTCAGATGATCATATAAGTCATGGTTAATATGACTGAATGAGCCTGCTGGAGCCTCAGGCTTGTGCACTCTTCCCTCACCTCTCTTCAGCCTTTAAATGTGAAAGCAGAAGATCACAACTTTCATTTATGCTTCTGGACTAGCCATAGTTCTTTTGGTATGCCCCAAACCAGGAAACTGAGGTTTGTTAATAACTTAGAATGAAATGGTTCAGAAGTGATTTCAGTTGAAAAGCAATCATGGAGCTTTTCTGTCTCTTCCTCTTTTATGTAAAAAAAGGAGGAGAGGTGGGATCACACAATCCCAAAGGTCTAAATTTTGGTTTTGACTATAGTTTGAACTTGGCCAGTGTGTGAAGGAATTCTCAGTGTGAACAATTGTCATCTTCCAAATTTAGGGAGCATTATTCAAACTCCCTCAGGAAGTCTGCACTATTCACATTGTTTCTTCATGGTGTCTTCTTAAGAATCTGAGGTCATATTTACATCTAGGGTACTCAGATGCAAAGAAGGACAGGCTCCTGTATCTGTAGAAAAAGGATTTTTATTTTTGCTGGTTTAAAAATATATGAACATGGAACTTCAGGCACTCTTATTAATAAAAACTCATTTTATTGAGCACTCAAAGTGCTCATTATTAATAAGCACTCATTTTATTTGCTTATTAATGGCAAATCTGTTTCCTGCAGCAGAATTAGAAAAGCTCACATATGAGGCTGTGGGCAGGTTGCCTCATCTCTGCCAAAGAGAGGTAGCACACCCAGCTGTTTCAAAGAGAGGAATTATTCCAACCACCCATGGTTGCTCCCCACTGTGACCTAAACTCCAGTTATAACTCTCCATTTTCTTCCTGTCTCTGCCAAGTTCAGACTCCAAATTTGCCTCTGCCCCTCCCTCTAAGGGTTTCACTATTGTTGGGCAGGAGGTCTAGTCTAGAGGATAGAGCCTCTGTTAGCCTGAAGATAACATCAGAAGGTCGCCGGTTCAAGAACACTGGCAGCTCCTTGAATGGCGAGACCTTGAAGCAGCTGACAAGCCAAGAACATAAGAACAGCCCCACTGGATCAGGCCATAGGCCCATCTAGTCCAGCTTCCTGTATCTCACAGCGGCCCACCAAATGCCCCAGGGAGCACACCAGATAACAAGAGACCTCATCCTAGTGCCCTCCCTTGCATCTGGCATTCTGACATAACCCATTTCTAAAATCAGGAGGTTGCGCATACACATCATGGCTTGTACCCCGTAATGGATTTTTCCTCCAGAAACTTGTCCAATCCCCTTTTAAAGGCGTCTAGGCTAGACGCCAGCACCACATCCTGTGGCAAGGAGTTCCACAGACCGACCACACGCTGAGTAAAGAAATGTTTTCTTTTGTCTGTCCTAACCCGCCCAACACTCAATTTTAGTGGATGTCCCCTGGTTCTGGTGTTATGTGAGAGTGTAAAGAGCATCTCCCTATCCACTCTGTCCATCCCCTGCATAATTTTGTATGTCTCAATCATGTCCCCCCTCAGGCGTCTCTTTTCTAGGCTGAAGAGGCCCAAACGCCGTAGCTTTCCTTATAAGGAAGGTGCCCCAGCCCAGTAATCATCTTTTGCACCTTTTCCATTTCCACTATGTCTTTTTTGAGATGCGGCGACCAGAACTGGACGCAATACTCCAGGTGTGGCCTTACCATAGATTTGTACAACGGCATTCTAATATTAGCCGTTTTGTTCTCAATACCCTTCCTAATGATCCCAAGCATAGAATTGGCCTTCTTCACTGCCGCCGCACATTGGGTCGACACTTTCATCGACCTGTCCACCACCACCCCAAGATCTCTCTCCTGATCTGTCACAGACAGCTCAGAACCCATCAGCCGATATCTAAAGTTTTGATTTTTTGCCCCAATGTGCATGACTTTACACTTACTGACATTGAAGCGCATCTGCCATTTTGCTGCCCATTCTGCCAGTCTGGAGAGATCTTTCTGGAGCTCCTCACAATCACTTCTGGTCTTCACCACTCGGAAAAGTTTGGTGTCGTCTGCAAACTTAGCCACCTCACGGCTCACTCCTGTCTCCAGGTCATTTATGAAGAGGTTGAAAAGCACCGGTCCCAGGACAGATCCTTGGGGCACACCAAGCCGAGTTATTCCATCTGCTCTTCATTGTGTGAGCAAAGAAGTGTCTTGGCTGCCCTGCATGTGAGAGATGAAGGAGCTGCTTGTCAGCCTGCGTGGGAGGCACTGGAGGCCAGAAGTGAGATCAGACCCAGAAGATCCATCTGAAATGTTGCGGTTCTTAAAAGAGAGAACCGTTTATGATTGTAAAAATCCCCTTGAGGGATTTAGAAACGCCTGCCTAAGTAAACTGCCTTGAATAAAGTTAGAGGAGTAAGCCGATGACCAGTAAGTTGGTGTATAAATACCGAGTTATTATTATTATTGAGCAGTTTCAACTGTTGTTGAGCAGTGTTCTTGAGTTCTACTCAGTTTCACCATTCCTGGTCATCAGGAGAAACATCACTCAGTCATTAAGGACTATTAAAGTTTCTTAAGTCCTTAGCTACTCATTCACACTATGGAAGAAAACTACACTCGTAGGAGTATCACATCCAGATTAGTGCAACTGTAGTCTTTTGTCTGTCGTACATGCACACTTTCTTTCTGGCTCTTGTACCCAATCTCTAAACCAGTTTGCAGTAGACTTCCAAAAATCTAGCACCTTTGAGGACTCACAGCCCAATCCTGTGCATGTCTACTCAGAAGTAAGTCCCATTAGAGTCAATGGGGCTTACTCCCAGGAAAGTGTGGATAGGATTGGGCTGTAAGGCTATAATACTAACCACACATTCCTGAGAGTAAGCTCCATTGAACAAAATAGGACTTACTTCTGAGTAGACCTGGTTAGGCTTGTGCCCTAAGTGATGTGAGATTATACAGTATGCTGGACTATCAGAAGGCACTATAAACTAGTGATATAGGGAGTTAAAGATAACATACCTGGGAATAGTTTATTTGCACTGGTGTGTATCAGGGATCAGCAAAGTCCAGTGGGCTTGACTTGAGTCACGAGTCTCCGTCCCTGCACATTGACTCAAAAAAGAGTCCTAATGGATGGACTTTTCAAGTCATCCAGGGAGTTTTGATGTCTCAAAAAGACTCAACTCATGAGTTTTTCCTTTTAAATAGCCAGACATGGTTCTGTAGAAAAAAAAACAGGGCTGCTGCTGGTGTGTGTGTGTATGTCACAGTTCTCTTTAAACCCTCCTCTTGTGTCCCATACCATCTGTAAACAAGGCAGGAGCGGATGGGACATACTTTGTGAGAGTGAGGACAGAAGTGGCAAAAGGGAAACGATTTATGTGCAGCCATTGGGAGGCTTACCAGTATAACTCAGTGGTTCTCAAACTGGTGGGTCATGACCCACCAGTTTGTGTAACACTCCCCCTGTCCCTTTAAGGGGTGGGGAAAGAGGAGAGTCAGGGAAGTGATCCCCAGGATCACTTTCCTAAGGGGGGGCAAAGGGGGGGTGCTTTCTCTTACTTGTAATTAGTGAGAGCTAATGGAGACTGCAGGAGGTGTGAGGACTTGGAATCTTGAAACAGAGCTAATGCAGAGTACTTCCTGTTTGCAGGAGGTGTCTTGCAATTGCTCCGTTTCAAAATTCCAAGGCTCGGGGAGCCCTGTGGAGAGCTACACTGGTAGCCTCCAGCAGCCCTCACTGACTACAAGTATGTGAAAGTACCCCCTTTTGCCCTCTTTAGGAGATGTGATTCTGGGAATCATATCTCTGCCCTTGCCCCTCCCCCATGAAGATTTACTGAGGGAGTAAAGCTCCCTCAAAGTTTGAGAAGTACTGGAATAGCCAAATCATTTGCAGCTCTACTCAGAAATAATCCCATTTGTGCCAGTTATTCAATAAGGCTTCCTCCTCCCAAGTAACAATGGAGCCAAAAGGAGTCTTGTGTTTGGAAAGTGTGATCACTACAAACCACATCTTCCTCCCTGGGCTTCTCCATCCAGTTCTATGGTAAGAACCCCCTTAGGGTGTAAATGAGTCACCTGCCTATGGTTTTTATGGGTATACGTTAATGTGTTTTTAATATGTTTTTATCTGTGGTTATATTATGTTTTTAATCTGTTTTTAATATGTTGTGAGCCGACCTGGGTCCCTTCGGGGAGAAGGGCGGCATATAAATAAATTTTATTATTATTATTATTATTATTATTATTATTAAATGAGTCAGCAAAAACATGTGTTTTTGCAAATCGTACTCAAGTCACCTGACTTTAGTTCCCATTTGTGGTGTGTATATCCATTTTGTACAGTAGGCATCTCACATACCTACTGAGTTGTCATGGAACAGCATGGAAGGACATGGGGAGAACCTTGGTCAGCAGAACCCAAAGAGGGGATTGGCTAGATCTCACTAGTTCCTGCCACTTTGCAGACTCAGGAGATTCTGGTCCCTACTTTCGACCTCATACCACTCAGTTTGGGTCCTTGGAATTTACCCATCATCTCCTCTTGAAGCATTTTCAGCTGCTCTGAACTCTTGTTATTTTGTACATTAGAATGCATTTCTTTTTGCTCACTTGTTCACCATTTTAGAACATAATGCTATTGGAGATCTGAACTGTTAGCTTTCATTCCCAGAGACTTACCCCGCCGAATGAGGATGGCACCAACTTTGTAAAGTTTAGGCTCAGTGGAGGCCACTTATTATCTGACAGGAATGGAATTTGTTCCAGTTAAAGAACTGAGCATGCAGCAGCAGGAGGTTTAAAACTTCTAAAACTGATTCTCAACACAGCAGACTTCAACAATAAACAGAAAGAAAATTCATGATAAGAATATATCTAGGATTAACTGTAAGCTATTAGAAGGTAGAGGTCAGACAGTGAGAAAGTGGAGGACCCCACTAGTATCCTTTGGTGTTATAAACTCCGTTTTTGCATCCAGTTTGGGCACTCTAGGAAGCAGGACACCCTAATACAGGACTGGAGTGACATCATTAAGCAGGAAGTGATGTCATTAAGCAGATGATGGCTAAGAATAAGCACTTTTTCTCACTATAAACTCAGTAGTTGCAAATGACAGAATGTGCAAATCTTGATCATATTTTCAAGATACGAGTGACCCCAGTTATCACATGGGCTGCCTTTTCAGTCATGCCACTTCTACCACAGTGTCACTCAGCTGCTGAGATGCAGTCTGTGAAATGATGCCTTGGCAGAAGTGGCACTGCTGAAAGGGCAGCCCATGTGTTAATTGGGCTGTCCCAGCACCACTGCAGTGCCTCCCTCTCTCACCTCTCTTGGTCTGCCTCTTCCCTCATAGCATTCCTTGCCTTCTGAGGCTTCCTCCCTCCCTCCCAGACCTTCAGCAGAAGGGGTGGTGCTGGGAGAACCCAATTATCACATGGACTACATAAAGAGCTTCAGGGGGCCACATCTGGCCCATGGGGATACATGGCCCATGTTTGATACCCCTGCCCTAGTAGGTGAACCTCTGGCCTCACCCATCATAGGAGGTTCATTTAACCTCTAGTCCAGTATGTCATCCCCACTTTTTTTTCAAAGCTAACTAAACTGCATATAACGCTTTTGGCCTTTCTTGTATTTCCTCCTATTCTCTTCCTCCCAAAGAGCCGAGCCTTTGGGACTGGCATGCTCGGAGCTCAGTGGCAGAATAGCAAGTTCCGTGCCAGTTTCATTAGTCACCCTTTATCCTGTGATTTCTCACTTGTTTGTAATCTCCGCCCTCTACCTTTTTTATTTTTTCCAATTGATCCGTGTAGGTGAGTCAGAAAAACCTGCTTTTCCACAAACCTGTTCCTTCTTGCCAAGCATCGTTCCTGGTTCTTGTAGATGCTTGATTATCAAAATAAGATGTCAAATGGAGCTTGTGGGCATATACAATGTGCACTCTGAAGGTATGTATTTCATAAATACACAGTAAAGGTCCCATGGAGTTTAGTAAACAAAGCTGACATTTGTTCATTGTTTCCTCTGTAGGTCTTATGGTCAAATTAGGGAGATTGATCTTAAAGCCCATTGATAAATGTAGAAGAGAAGGTTAATCTTAATTATACCAAATCTTAAAGAAAATGTATTAAGTGATGCTTCTGTCAAATATGGAAAAAATTATTCAGACTTTGTGAAGCTGTCATGGTTAATCAAAGAATTAATTGCAATTAAGATGCAGATTTTGTCAAGCCAAGCATATCTATTCTTCTCAAGTTCTGTCTTATGCTCTTGAATCAATCCTGATGTCTAATTTTTCCTTTCTTAGAACCTAGTCTACAAAATTCCTCAAAGTTTACTTCATTCTCCATTCCTTGTTATCCTGTATCTCTATGCTAAATTCCATTTTGCTTGCTTTTAGAGATGGTATGCTAACATTCCAGCTCAAAATTGCCCCTAACCAAAATGATTTAGACCCTAAAATGTAATGTAAGCTTCATGTGAAAATCCACTGTGTGTAAACTGCAGTGTTACAAATCCATGTGGAAAGAGCTGTCCAAGAGGCTGAAAGTGACTGCAGGTCTAGGGTACCTACTGTATAATCTTGGGGAGATGAACTCAGGGTCAACCAATGAAATCAATGAGTAGGCATATATAATAGTTTTTTGCCCAAGGCATAGTTAATTTAGGGACTTGCTGCCATAGGAAGTGGCCGTGACCATTGACTTGAATGGCTTTAAAGGGGAATTATTCATGGGGGAGAGGTCAGAAGCAATATACCTCTGTACAGCAGTTACTGAGGGCAAACAGAAAGGATGTTTGCCTTATGTGGGCTTCCTGAAAGCATCAGGGTGGCCTCTATTTTCTGGCTGGCCTTGAGAAGGTAAAGACCTTTTTATGCTCTCAGACTTCGAATGTCTGAATTTTAACATCCAATGATTTTTAAATATATTTTACTGCTTTTACTTCCTCGTTTTTAATATGTGTTCTGACTGGTGTTTTCATGTTGTCATATACTGTAATGTCTTGTTTGATGGTTTTAATTGTTGACTGTTGTTGAAGGGCAATATAAAAATAATTTAATTAATTATTTAATTTAACAAAAGTGATGCTGAACTTAGGCAGGCTACTCTCTAAGCCAGAATTTTTCAAAGTGAGCTCCTAGGAGCCTTAGGTCTCTGAGACCCCTTTAGGAGATCCTTGAGCACAGCACAAGTGACTGCTATTTGCTTGCATGTGCTGGTTCTCTGGGGCTCCACAAGGCTCAGTGCAGGCACTGGCAGTACTCCTAGCTGAACTAGATGGGCCTATGGCCTGATCCAGTGGGGCTCTTAGACTCCGTTTGGGAGTGTACAGGGCTCCAGAGACCAAAATGTTTGAGAATCACTTCTCTATGCTGGCATAACATTGCTATGTTCTTAATTAAGCAACCATAAAAACATGCTTTGGCCACATTCTCCCATTTCCTTTGATGCAGCTAGTACATCTAGCCATTTTTTAACGCTTCAGGATCTTTGTCTAATAATAGCTTTCCCAGTCTTGTGTAGTAACATCCTTACTCACAGCGGCATGTTCCACATTCAGTGCCCTATCTCATTGTTTAGGGATATAATGAAGAAGGCACTCTTATACTCTCAAGGAAAATACAAGTTCAAGCAAATGTCTTGGCAGGGTGCCTCAGATAAATGAAGATTTATATTTAAATTAATTGTGGCCCTCAAGCCCTGGGCAAATTGCCTGTGTATTCCTTGATGTTAAAAAATACCTCGCATTGACATAAGGAAGTGAAATGATGTAACCATAAGCATCTGCATAAGTGAGCAAACCTCTCTGTCTTCTGCAGTTCCTTTCTTGGAAATATTATGGAATTATAGATATATGAGTCCTTGACAACCAAAGGTTCTTTGCCAGCTCCAGCTTTTGAAGGGCTGCTGACTTAGTGCTTGACTCCTGCAGGAAGATTCCTTGTTGTTGTCACCTCCATCTACTTAGACTCCCAGAGAACCAGTGGGCGGTAGAGAAAAATCTTTGGCTTCTCTGGGAGAGGGAGAAGACAGGTGCCTGCCTCTGCTCCTCATCACCACTTGTCCCTCTGCCCTCCTGGTGAGTTAGCAAGTGGTGGTGGTGGTGTATAGCAGGGATTCAGGCGGCAGTGATCCCTTTCAGGGCACTTGAGGCCTTGACATGTCCCCAGCCCAAAATTGCAAACTTAGATGCTGGCTCTACTCAGACTTTAAGCATCTTTCTAGCCTCAGTGGTTGTAAAAATATGTTTGAAATGCAACTGGTACTGCTGCTTACTACTGCTGTTTGAAGAGACACTTGGCCAACAGTCTGAGGCAAAGAGGCAAAAAAGGAAGGCCCACAGCCAGGGAGACAGACCAGGGACACACTACACTTGCTCCCAGTGTGGAAAGGATTGTCACTCCCGAATTCGCCTTTTCAGCCACACTAGACGCTGTGCCAGAACCACCATCCAGAGCATGATACCATAGTCTTCCGAGACTGAAGGTTGCCAACACACTGCTGCTTAGCGCTTCAGAAGCCAAATGCACACAGCTGCTATCCCTGAGGTGGTTTTTGAGCTCCTTAAGGTAGAATGACCATCATTTTCATGGAATGTATTTATGTTCCCTCCACACCAGTATATCTTTATCTGTATCTTTACCAGTGTATCTTTACCAGTATACCAGTATTTATCTTCACACCAGTATATCTATAACTTATTTACCTCCAGTTGATGACACATACCACCTGTAGGGAGGAAGAGGATTTGAGAACATGGGTTCTGGATTCATCTGTGTAGAGCAGTGATTTTCAACCTTTTTCATCTTGCACTACACTGGGAAGGCACTAAAATGGTCAAGGCGCACCATCAGCTTTTTGACAATTGACAAGGCACACTGTGCTGTCAATAGGGGCTCACATCCCCCAATGGTCCTATTGATAAATGACCCTCTCCCAAATTCTCACAGCACACCTGGGGACCATTCGCGGCACACCGGTATGCCGTGGCACAGTGGTTGAAAAATGGCTGGTGTAGAGTATAGCACATGGTTGTGCAATTGCATGCCAGTCCAGATTGGAGTTCAACCTGTCTTTACTGCACCAATGCAAAACTCCCCAGTGTGACTTGAATGGTGGTTTAATAAAATATAGGTTTGAGTTGCACTGGGGTGTAGTGAGGACAGCAACTGGCTGTTTTACCTACCATAACAGCAACTTATGTGGCTGAATTTTTTCTTAAACTGTTTTCTTAAACTCCTCTGTCTGATCCTTCAGTTTGAGGTGTTTTTGCTATTCAACCTGGGTTTCATAACACCTGTGTGCTGTTTCCACTTGCTCTATATAGCTTCACTGCTTGAATTCCTTCAGTCTCTGGATTTCACAACTGATCCCAATTAAAGAAACAACCCAGACAAACCTATGATCTTTTAAGGAATGGCAGGAAATTCTCCAGTAGAATTGGGAAGGGTATTATGCCCAACAGGAATTGCTGCATTTCCTACAGATGAATGAAAGCTTCTTGTTGAATAAATAAAAGTTCTTCGTTATACCAATAAATCCTTCTCTCCCCCCCCCCCAAGTCATTCTAAAGATTAAGTACACTTGTGCAGTATCTCTCATGTCGACCTAAATTGGCTTCGGGCGCAATCCTAACCAACTTTCTTGCACTGGGACTCTGATACAACTACAGTAGTCACTCAAAGTCTACTCAATGCACTTTTTAAAGTTTCAAATTTATGATGTGAATTGGAAGTTATCTTTTCTGTAAAGAATTTAATTGCATAAATCAAGGCGATAGCCAAATATAGAGGGAGAGTGTGCGCTGAAAAAGAAGAACTTATTTATCTTTTTGCTGGCTTCTTTCTTGATGCCTGTGAGACAGAAATACACAATGGGATGGATCATCTGCTAACTGTGCAGTTTGGAACAATTTTTGTTTGTTTAACCCATTTTTGACTGACACACAGGTGTACATATTTGGTCCCTGTTGCGTATATGCAACGTTGGGCAGAAATGGCTTTTAATAGCACTCTGGGGCCCTCCCTAGAGAAGAGGGAGAAGTCTCCCTTGCTGGCTTCACTAGCTTTCTTATATTCCAAATATAATGATAGTAAGAATACGAGTGTTCTGTGAGTAGATACATAGAGGGAAGCACTTTTCTGAATCACCAGTAGAGAATTGAATTCTGAGGAATCAGCCATTTCTAGATCAGTTGTAAAAAGAGTTGCGCAGCATCAGTGGCGTCACTGGGCTTGCGTCACCCAGTGCGGGAGGCCAGCGTGTCACCCCTATGATATACCTCCTCCTGTGCAGTGGGCGGGACAATACCCTGGCTGGTGGGCGAGGTAATGCACCATTGCCCCGCTCCCACTGGGTTTTTGGCTATAATTTTTAATAGAATAGAGATATTTCAGTGTGGTTTGTTTCTTTGCATTCTGCATGAAATTGCACATCGATCGATGTGTTTCTTTGTTCAGTTGTTAAGTCATGTCTGACTCTTCGTGACTGCATAGACCATAGCATGCCAGGCCCCCCTGTCTTCCACTAACTACTGGAGTTTGTCCAAATTCATGTTCATTACCTCCGTGACACTATCTAACCATCTCATCCTCTGCCTTCCCCTTCTCCTTTTGCCTTCAATTTTTCCTAGCATCAGCGTCTTTTCTAAAGAATCCTCTCTTCTCATTTGAGCTTCAGTATCTCAGTTGATATATAACATGCTGGTATTATTCAAAAATACATAGATTTTAAAATTTTTGGTGAGTAGTGGGGTCATCCCTCCTGTGCGCAAGTTTGGAGCAGCAAATATTGTTATTACACCAGCTAATGTTCTTGTCAGCATTGCCAGTACCAGGTTGCTGAAGACCCTGAGGCAAAGCCCTGAACTTGGCACCCCCTGACCAACCGCCTGATGGTGCATTGGGTGCTACTACTGGCACTTCAATAGTTCAGGAGTTGTCCCAGTCCTACGAGCACTCTGCTGCTCATAGACTCTTGACCTGTGTCCAGTTGGATGTCCTCTGAAACCATCTCTGCCGGAAGCTATACTCAATGACTTCAGCATTCCTGATGCTTTTGCTAACTGATTATTCCACACCATCTGGTGTTCTTGTGTTAACTTTACAGGTGCAGCCTATTGATCCACGGATTTTTTATCTGCGGATTTGTCTCAACACAAATGGGATGGGGTACTGAATGTCACACACACCTTTGTCTCCTTTTCCCTGCGCTGGCCTCTCAATCCATTTCCAGGCAGCCCAAAACACTGCAAAAAGGCTCTGCCTCGACCAGCCCTTGAGCCCTGGAAGAGGTTCCCCTTTCAAAGGAACAGTAACATTCCTGGAGCCCCTGAGCCGACCAAGGCTGAAGAGGGGAAG
Source organism: Tiliqua scincoides (assembly GCF_035046505.1). NCBI lineage: Eukaryota > Metazoa > Chordata > Lepidosauria > Squamata > Scincidae > Tiliqua > Tiliqua scincoides. The sequence continues at coordinate 128,857,995 of NC_089821.1, read as the reverse complement.
TGGGGACCAAAAACCTCTGTAGCCAGAACACGTACAGCAAGGTGGAGCGCTCTCTCTCTCTCTCTCTCTCTCTCTCTCTCTCTCTCTCACACACACACACACACACACACACACACACACACACACACACACACACACACACACACACACACACGGGCAGGTGCAGTAGCAACAGAGGGGATTGCTTTTAAAAACCCCGGGAGTGTTTGCCGAGCCTTGGAGAGACAGGTGAGGGTGAGCAGAGAGCTGGACTACAAGTCCCAGAATGCTGTGGGGCAGAGGAGTTTCCATGATGGCTGCAACCAGGGAGGGCTGCAGGAGAGGCAGCAGTGGAGGAGAACCTGCAGTGCTGTTGGGAGACTGCCTGGGACACAGAGGACTCCCAAGCAAGCTTAGGATCCCACCTGTGAAAAGGGAAGGAGGGGGGAAGGGGAGGGGATTGAGAACAGCTGCCTTAGTTTCCTTCCATCCGGAAGTGTCAGGCTGCAGCCTGTTTGCATAACTCTATGGGATTTAGCACAACACATTTTTTGTTAATCACGCCGAGTCACCGAACAGAACTAACGTGGATAAATAGGCTGTACCTGTATTTATTTTTTCATTTATCATTTTTTAATTTATTTAGTAAGGGAAAGGAAAGTAAGGGAAAGGAAAGGAAACAAGGAACGGGTTTAGGATCTGGCACACACTGGTGCCGCTGGGATCCATCCCCCCTACAGTTTTGCCTCCTGCCTTCCCCCCTTCCTGCCTAGAACCTCCCCTGTTCTTCCCCACCACATCCCTTTCAACCTACCCCCGCCACTCCCCACCCTTGTGACTTACTTTCAATGCTGGAGGTAGCTGGCAATGGCAGCGGATTAAATTAGTCATTAACAGAACTGTTCAGAATAAAAAAGATTAGCTATGCACAAAGAAAATTCAGAATATTTCTGGGCAGGAGGTCTGGTCTAGAGGGTAGAGCCTCCATTTGCCTGAAGATTAACATCCACAAGGTCGCCAGTTCGAGGCCACTGGCACTGTGCGACCTTGAAGCAGCTGGCAAGCTGCAGCTGAGCTGTTCCATCTGCTCGGAGCGTGGGAGGATGGAGGCCAGAATGTTAAACCAGATCGGAGTGTAACACCTTGAATGTAGTGGTTCTTGAAAGAAAGAACCTTCTTTCAATTTGTAAAAATCCCTGCGTGGATTTAATAAGCCTGCCTATGTAAACCGCCTTGAATAAAGTCTTGAATAAAGACCAAGAAAGGCGGTATATAAATACTGTATATTATTATATTATTATATGCTCAGTGTGCAATCCTAAGTGTTCGCTTGGCCAGCACAGCAGCTGCTGCACCTGCTAAGGTTGTTGCGAATGTGCCGTAAAGCACATTCATGGCACCCGAAGAATATGCTGGGAGGGAAGCCTGCACTGCTTTCAAAGCACGCGGCTGCCAGCGTAGACAGATAAGGCGCCAAGTGATGCAAGTACGTAGGAAGGGTGGTGGAGAGGTGGAGAGGGGGGTTATGTCTGTGTGCGGTGGAGGGCATACCAGGGGTGGATCCAGTCTAGGAGGGGACAGGAGTGGTGGAAGCCTCCTCCACCATATCCTAACTCCCTTCCAAGGCCAGGCAGACTTACACGGGTTGTTTGAACTTCCACCAGCTAAATAGCTGGTGGATATCTCAGCTCCATAGGGCTGGCTGGGATGTTACTCAGGGTACAGGTTAAAATATCCTCTTACGCCGAGGAGACCTCTAGCCAGCTCCCAGCTAGCAGTGTATAAAGCACAAGCCTTGAGACCAGTATTTCATTTTTGCAGAAGTTTTTAAATTTACCTCGTCAACATTGAAAGCTGAATTTTAAAAAAACACAAAAATCCCTGTTATATTCTGGATTCCAGATTACAAAAGGGAATCATAATTAGGTAGAATTCCTTTATCTCTATTCTGTTGAAAAAAAAATAGATACATACTGAAACAACATACTAGAGTATCTCTATGGCTAGGACTCCTAAGTCTCATGATTTGTCCTGAAATTCTGCTTGGCTTGAAAGATTTTGCCATTTAGCTGGCTTCATCTATGAATATGAGGTGGGAGTTTACAGGAGTCTCCCTAGCTTTTTCACCTTGAATACCTCTGTGAGTGTAGGAAAACAAAGAGAATAAAATCCAGAGCTTTATCCTTCTTGAGGCAAATATGGCCCTATTTTACTTTAAGCTTTGCTACTAGCATCTTTTTCTGCAAATGTTCATTTAACGCTTTGATGGTGGTGATAAATACAGCACCTGCAAACCTAACATGAAGTGTCAAGAGTTTCATGTCTAAATTAAAGTTCACCCTGAACAAGCCATTCAGGATGTGGTATTGAAGCTGCTTCTCGCCTGAAAAAGAGACCTAACGAACTATTGCTCAAATCTATGTATTGCTTGTACAACCTTTTGTCATATATCCAGAAAAGATCAGTTTAATATTATTTTAACTCAGGATTTATCTCAGAGTTATTTGAATTGGAATATTTAGGTTCATAACATTTATGTGTAAAGATTGCATACTGATTGCAGGATCAGTATTTGACCTTTATAATTAGTATTGTTACCTGGAAACAAACTATAAATTAAATGGAAGAATTAAATGGCTACGTATTCAAGTAGTGCAAAACATGTTCATATGTTATGTTAGAACGATCGTCTTGCAAATACATTAAAGGCCCAATCATATTTGGACATAGGGCCAAAGGCACACAGATGCCAGTGCAACATTCATCATATCCTAAACCTATCCTGGCATTGCCATACCAATGGTGCACCAGTGTCAGCAGAAGAAGGCCAAATGCCAAGCCTGTGCTTGCAAAGCAACACTGGTGCACCCCAAGCCTTCCCAGTAACACCCCCAGTGTCCATAGAAACACCGACATCGCCTGTTATCCACAGAGTTGTACCATCACTGTGATATTGGTACGAAGTCCATCTGTCATTGCTGTGATACCCATATGACATTGTCATGAAATCAGTGTTTCATCCATCTGACATCTGTGCGGCGTAGGTGTGATGTCCATGAAGCCTACACATTCTATCAGCCCCAACCCTGGCAGCCAGAGAAGCTCCACCAGAGTAATGTGAGCAAGGGGCAGGTGCAGGGTGATTGAGTGGCCAATGTTGGGGGACACCCCTGCCAGCCACTAGGAAGGAGCAGCACAGCAACAGGCACCACACACAACCAGGGGGAGATGCCCCAGAGATACTACACACATGCATGCACTACAATACTACAAAGCTATATGATCTCCACCTCCGAAAAGAGTTAGGCTGCAATCCTATCTGCACTTACCTGGGAGTAAGCCCCATTGACTACAGTGGGGCTTACTTCTGAGTAGACATGCATAGGATTGGGCTCTTACAGTGGCATCTGCAATAAAGGAGAAAAAGCAAAGAACTGCTAGGAGCAACTTACAGCCAGAATTCAAGCCCCCTCAACCTGCTCACACAAACACACAGATCCAAGGAATATATTTTTGAGCAGAGCAAGAGTAGAAAGGTAGCTCTTTGGGAAAAGGGCAGCTACATGAACTACATGTGAAGAGCTTGGGCCACCGTTTGTAGCTTGCCCGCGCAAGCCCCTGGGTTCTTCTGAACCATCCAATCCCCCCTTGAGCACACATTCACCAGAATCCAGCTAAAAAGTTCTTTATTGTAACTGAGGTTGGTAACTTAAGCAGCTGCCACCCAATATAGCGGGCTCCTCAAGAGCAGCTGGAAATGTCAGTACATACATAATTACAGAGAAAATAATAAACCTCACTAGTTCTACTCTACACATATGCCTATATCTACTTCCATTGCCTTTCCTTCTGGATGTTCAGAGAAGCAGAAACTCCCCTTGGCATTCGCCAGCCCCAAAAGGGACCAAGAGCTAAGCCTCAGCGCAGCTTTATGTCACCCCCCACCAATCATCATTTCCTAATCTTGCTGAGTCATGCTTATCCCACTTAAGCTGTTCAACCAATCATACACTTGGGTCCGCTTTTGCCAGCAGTCCAGTCAGAACCCCTGCATGTACTTCTCTTCCATAGCGTGATCTCATCGATTGCACCTGTGTGTTGTCTCTGGGCCCTGGTTCTGCCTTTTTTTGTGGCCTTCTGGCCATCTGGCCTTCTGAATTTCTTCTGCTTTCCACTTCAAAGTTAACTCTTCCTCTCCCTTCACACCTTTTCCACTCCATCACTCTGCCTGACTATGCAGTTCTAACTTCAAAGGCATAGCTTCCTTTCCCGCGTTTACCCTCTATGTCAAGTACTCTCCCTCAGTTAATTTATCCTAACTTGTCCCACCCCCTATTATATATTAAATAATCCCTTGTGATTCCAATTCCCCTTAAAACCCCATACACCTTCACAGTACACACCGAAGGTTCTCCATTACAAAGGTTTGATTCTGTGTGGGGACATCTAGGAACACTTATGCAGGGGAGGGACTGGAACAAGTCACAGGGGGAGCCTCAACAGCACTTAGGCAAAGCAGCGTGCTGGTGGACGACTGCACAAAAATGTGAACTGGACAAGTTTGAGTCCAGCCAAGAATTAGAGAATCTTATTCTATATACAACTGATTAAAAGAAGTTAGAGTGCTTTCTTTGCACTAATTGCATTCAAAAGCTTCCAAAATGCTGTGCAACTCTAGCCTTCCTCACAAAAGTGTATGCATCTAGGGATGGAGTTTGCTGCTATGAGCCCCCCGCCCAATCCCACCCTGGCACACAAATTCATTCACTCTACAAGCTTTTGTTGCATGAAAAAAGCTGCTGACACTGTATATTGAAGCAAACAAAGGAGAAAGATGGGGATTTGGGATGGAAGTGAGTTGTTTTTCAAAAGCACATTTGAAAGCTGAAACGATCAGCTTCTTTCAAGGTCTTTCACCAATTTTTTCGTATTCCCTTCACACTGACACATTTAATTTCTTGTGAAACATGTAAACAAATTATTGATGTCCTGGCACTGAGCAGCCTGAATTCTGTCCCTTCACCTGTTTTCCTTTACCCTCAAAGGTGTTTCCAAGTTGCTAATTATACGTTGCTCTGTACAGTATGAGTAAACTTAATCCATATGGCAGAGGAAAGGGTTTAAAAACACACATCCTGAGTGTAGTCAGTAAGATTCACCTACTTCTATATAAAATCTAGGCATATTCCATCTACAGCACTTAACACAAACAAGCTCATGTAGACAAATGACACTAATGTGCGTATCAACCTTTGCTCTGACTCTGGATTGCATCTGATTTTTGCCACAAAAGCAGAAGTTTCACATTTATTCATTCATTTTAGAGGTGCATATCCTGCCTCATCCATGTAGTATGAAGGCAGCTAGCAGAATGGTTTTTATTGCTCTTATTTATTGCTGAATAATTATAATCAAACATAATGGTAGTAACAAAGCATATGTTCTAACTGTTCCTGCTTTCTGCTGCATGTCCCTGGTAAATGGCTAGCCCAGTTTTGACTCTGTTCTTTTGCATTTTGGGGGGACTTTGAGGATGTCCCAGTGTCAGGTTAACCTGTTCCAGCTGTGATAGCAAGCTGGCTGGCGATCTGGGAAGTTTGGGGGGAGACTTTTTAAAAGTATGTGCATGTACACACGTGCTTGAGTCAGAGTGAACTAACTTTCCTTCCATCCGCTGGTCCCCAGGGCGGCTTTATCTCAACAGTAAAAACATTGCTGAATGTGTTTGAATTGCAGGAGTGCAAGACAATCTGATACAATACAACATTAAATGTTAAGTTAAAAATGTGTGTTTCTGTTTTTAGAAATAAACCCTTTACATTCAGTTTACACACCCCCTTCAGAAGACACTGCAGGATGAGCTATGCTATGGCATGAGTAGTAGGGGGGGGCAGGCAGAGAAGAACTTTTTGGTGATGTGTAATAGTTTGTGCTTGAAATGGGGTGGGATGCCCTCCCACTTCTTTTCAGGAAATGTACTTGAATCTAGCCTAACATAAAACAAAACCACTCCTCAGTCTTTTTCCCCTCCCGCTTTGTGAACTGGTAATAGTGGAGGCTATTAGTACTGGTAGGTAATAGTGGAGGTAATAGTGGTCCATGGTGTGAGAGTAATGTCTCATGTACCCCTGGGTTTCTCATGTTTTTGACTGTGAAATGGTGGAGAGAACATTGGCTTTGAGATTTTGAGGACAATTCAGTCCAGCCTTTTAAAAAGAATATTCAATTTTTTATTATAACATATAGAAGTAAACATTACAAACTCGCATCAAGATAAGTAAAATATAGTCATATATGGAAAACGTATAAGAAACATCTCTGCTGCAACTGATTGAAATGTCCATTCGGTCATAGTCTATTCCCAAAGATAGGAGAAACACTGTTAGGGCGCAGTCCTAACCCCTTATGTCAGTACCTTCCAGCACTGACTTAAGGGCAATGCAGCTCTGAGGTAAGGGAACAAACATTCCCTGACTTTGAGGAGGCCTCCATGAGTGACACCCAACTGCAGGGTGCAGTACATGTCCCATTGGTACTGCTATGCCAGTGCTGGAAAGCACTGACATAAGGGGTTAGGATTGCACCCTTAATTGTTTTTCCTGTTTTCTGTGTCTAAAAGCCAAATTTAAAAGTTAAAGTTATTTGAATGTACACCAAATTTTAAACACTGCCCCATCTGTTTCCTTATGCTGCATTGACAGAAGCAATATATTCTACATTAAAAAGCAGTCTTGGGGTTGCTTTGTATGATCTCTGAGTGCATTTGAGATTTGTCCATCTTCTGTCCCCTCTTATGGATTTTGTTTGTAGGAGAAGATATCTGCATCCCATGTGGCCAGTTGTGCATTTTCCTCATCCCAGGCCATAGTCCAGACTAGGATACCTGTGTTGTGACCACAGGACTAGAATGCTCTGAAACGGACGACAAGGTGAAGGGTCTGGGGAGAAGATTGGGGGGGGGGAAATTCTCAGAAAGCAGACCCCAATCTCCCCCAGCCTGTTCCAACCCCTGGAGCTAGTTCCACCGCTTCTGATCTACCCCCTCCCCAGATTCTGAGGCCTCCCTTGAGCACCCTGCATGCAAGCCAGCATCCCACCTGTGCCACTGGAGCTTACAAAGTCAGCCTTTAAGATCGAAGTTTCCTTAGAAGGAAGGGGCAGAGCCAAACTCCCTAAGTAGCTGACACAAGGTTTTCAGGGAGTTCCAGATCCTTGCAGGAGCAACATCTGAATCTTTCAGATCACAATATCCAGCTGTATATCTTTGCTTCCCCTTAGACCTGTCTGAGATCCTGACCATGTAGGATCTACCTCCAGATGAGCTTCTGCCTCGAACAGATCGCCAGCCTGTTTGCTATCACTCCTCCTCCTCCTCCTTCTTTAGCATTTGTCCCATGTGGTGGCGGGGTCTGCTATTTTGGATCAGAGTCACCATTTCTCATGGTCATGGGCTTGGTCTGGGTTTAAGCGGGTGATTTTCATGTTGCCATGCAGCATGTCAAGACATTGGTTAGCCCTTTGGTTGTTTGCCGTTGACCTCCAACCGAAGGTCCTTCGGCACCAGTGTATCGCCATTGGCGTGCAGAACATGGCCGTACAATTGAAGCCGGGCTTCTCTCAACCTGTCGGCATTTGGAGCAACACCATACCACTATTGGATGTCTTCATTGCAGACGTGGTCCAAACAAGTGATACGACTGATTCAATGCAGCATCTTTGTCTCCATGACGCTGAGGCGACATTCAGCTTCTCTTGTTGCCAGACAGCATTCAGCTCAGTAGAATGCAATAGGCCTGATGATCTTCAGTTTAAGATGGTCACTGATCTTCTTACTGCAAAGGACACTGGTCATCGTGCACTGCTTTCTCCAAGCTGCATTTACTTGTGCAATAGTTTTGTAACGCAGGCTGCTGTCAGCCATGATCGTCAAGCTGAGGTATCAGAACATCTCAGCATGTGGCAGGTCGATGCCGTTTACACGGATTGTCTCAAGCTCATTGGGGTCTGTTGTCATGTACTCCGTCTTCTTGGCATTGAGGCGAAGGCCAAACAGCACGAGACGGTCGCTCCAAGCTTGTACTTCCTGCTCGAGGTCCACCTGGTTGTTGGATACGAGAAGAACGTCATCTGCATAGAGAAGCCATGGCACCGACTTTTGAAGATCTCAGGTGATGACGTCCATCAATGTGATGAACAGCAGCAGAGAGAGCGCTGAGCCCTGGTGGATGCTGACAGTAATGCGGAAGTCTTTCAACATTCCAGTGACGGCTTGCACACAACTCTTCGGATCCTTGTACAAGAGCTTCACCCATTGAATGTGTTCTTCTGGCACTTCTTGGCTACGCAGCACGTACCAGATGATGTCGTGCTTGCTATCACACCTGGAACAGGTTAACCTGATAAAGGCCACAAAGTTAAGTTGACCAGTTCTCGCTCTGGTTGGACAAGCATGAACCCCAGACATGCCATCTTGAGTTCTGTGATAAGAGAGAGGCAGGCTCTAAATGGAATAAATAATGCAAGTTCAGAATGCACATCACTCTGTGAGAGACATATACTTCCTCCCAGTACTCCTAGAAGTGGCAAGTAGAGGAAGCATGACTTGCACTAAATCTTTCTTAAAGGAATGACAGAAGAGGCATTAAGAATTGTTCCAGTTATGTTTCCTCTTTTGCTCATGCTCTGTTTAGCATTGACCTTGGTCTCACTTGTGCTTTGTAAGATGCTCCCTCTTTCAAAGTTTACCAACTGGAATTCTAGATACAAAGCATTTTTGTCCCATGTCAGTTTTATGCTCTGTCTTGGGCTTGGTGATTTGCTTTTTGTTCTACCTGTTTTATGCTAAACAGTGTCCTTGAACTGAATGATTCTTTCTTCTCAATATTTCCTTTTCATTTCTGAATTGAAATGATTGAGAAATTTGGATCATTTTTCTTCTTAATTAAGAAACATTAGTAAGTGCTACCAAGGCCTGTTGTCCTTCTATAGACCACAGATGTGTACATATGAATGGCAATGCTATGGTATACACCACAAGGGGAAAGGAATAGGAAAGAATAGGGAGTGAAGATCATGCTGAACAAAGAGACACACAAAGAAATAATCTACCACCAAGCACAGAAACAGAGGCCCACCCGCCAGGGCAGGTGATTTACTAGATGACACCAATGTGTGACAAGCATGAGAGGAAGGGAATTTCTGCCCTTAGCATCAGTCTCTATGTCTAAGAGGCAGCAGGCAACATAGTATGAGTGCATAGATTCTGATGGAAGAGTTTTTCCAGCACGGATGCAGGTATAATGTCATCAGGGACAACTCTGCAGTCAGAAATGGGGTACTTGCGTGACACTGGCTGCAGCACTAGTTCCCTCTGCCACCACCCTCTGGAATTTGAAGGTTGAGAATTCCCTTTCCTACACGGAACCGGCAGGAGTTTCACCAATTCAACTGCCCCGTCAGCCGTTACTTCCCTCTAGTTCTTATGGGTCACTTGCCCCATCCAACGTTTCTGCACCAATGAGATATATCAGGTGTTCACTAGTCCTCAAACACTATAGCTTGTAATATTGCACTTCTGCAGTGGCCCTTGCATCTGCCTTGCCTGCTTTTGGTTTGGTTTTGTAAAACTATCAGAACTCAACCTTTCTACTCTCAACCTATCTGCTCAAGTGTTTCATGCCCATAAATACTTTAGTATTTGTATTCACAGGTGTAAAAGTTTCCTGGAGACCCTTTTGCCTATTCTGATTTTTTTGCCTACTTGCCTCTGTGTGGTTTTGGAATCTCTGCCTCATTGCTCTTTTGATGCAAAGGAAAATTTTGCCTGCAGTTCCACCTGCGCTTGGTTTTCAAGCATTGTGGGCCTGTCTGTATACTTGTGATACGTTTTGTAATATTGGGTGAATGTATATTCGTAGTGTGGGTGAATATGTAGTAGGTAGTGTTGCAGTGAGGGTGGCAAAAGGAAAAATGAGCAAAGGTTAGAGGACGGAATAACCTTCTGTGGGTGTTTTCCTCTTCTATTTTTGTAGTATCGAGATGCCATTGGTAGCCATACTGGGAACACTGAGTTAATGTAAAGCCTCTGTTCTTTCCACAGTGGGTAAACCTCACAAATGTAACTACTGTGGACGCAGTTACAAGCAACGCAGTTCTTTGGAGGAGCACAAGGAACGCTGCCACAACTACCTTCAGAATGTCAGCATTGAGGCTGCTGGGCAAGTCATGGGCCACCATGGTGAGTGGAAGCCTTTCTCTTTTGTTGCAGTGCTTATTTTTTACCTATTTGTTCTGCTTTTTTCTTCTATTTCTGTTTAGATAATTGTAATATTATTGACATGGAAGCGTATGCATATGTTGGGTCATGTGCCTGTGGCAATCCAAACATTAAATCTAAGGCCTACAAAATTGGTATTACAAAGACAATTTGTACTTAGCCTTAGCTCAAGGGGGTCTCCAAACCCTGGCCCAGGGGCCAGATGCGACCCGCGGAGAGCCTCTGTCCAGCCCGCGGCCAGCCTCTGATCCCCTGAGAGCTTCTGGCCCAGTTGACCAAACACAACCAGAGTTGTGCTTGTGGGGTGGAGGAAAGGGGGTCCATTTAAGTGTGTGCTTTATTTCTTGGGCTGTGCTGGTGCTTGGAGAAATCCTGGACATTTGAGCCCATTCATTCATTCTTTCCATCTAAGATCTATCTCTAAAGTATTTATTTAAATTTTATATTTAATTTTTTAGCCGGCCCTTGACACTGTGCCAGATATTTCATGCAGCCCTTTGGCCAAAAAGTTTAGAGACCCATGCCTTAGCTTATGGAAATAGATAGGTATAGAAAAAAAAAATACTGTAACATTAAAAAGAAGAACCAACTAGGACAAAAGCAGAACGTAAATGTATTTACCCAGCTATTTGCCATGGGCAGGGCTCTCCAAGGATACACCGTAGACTTTTTCCACCTTAAAGGATTGCTATAACCATTTATTTGAAATGAATGGGCTGTCAATTTGCAGTAGGATAGGTCCTATGGTGCTCATAGGACTTGATTGATAGCTGAAACTCATAGCTGATTTTTGAGGCAATGGGGCATCCTAACGAATGTAGCAATATTTCTTGAGATATCAGATGTTCAACTTTTCAAAAGTTGATCTTGCTTCTTTTAACAAATTTCAACCAATCATATTCAGCGTTGTTCTGTAGCACTTTCTCAGTATATATTGCCACAGCAAAGTGTGGGTACAGACTGCTGTGCTACTGCATAATATGCAACTGCTGAAAAGGGAGGCAATTACTGTAACTGCATTTGGGAAATATTCTTTGTCTGGTATTTGGGTAGCAATGAATGTATCTGAGATGCTGGTGAAATTTGAGAGGATCTTTAAAAGAAACATTGGAAGAAACTCTGCTATATTCAGATCCTTCCATTTCATACATGGATTTCCTCTAGCTGCAAATTTTCTCACTACTGGGCATAATACATTTAGGTTTTTGAGGGTCAAGGAGATATTCCACATAGGGCAGTATCTCATGATATCAGTGTTCTTGTATAGCTCCAACCACCACAGTCTGGGTCAAGACATATTGCAGAAGCATGTTTTGATGTTCAAAGTGCACTCATTGGCTCATGCACTCTCTCCTCCCCCACCATCTCTTTTCATCTTGCTCACAGGTTGTCTTCTTCACTTCCTGATTGCTACTAATCATAGTGTGCCATCATTGTTCAAATTGGCAGGCTGTGGTTAATACCTAGGCTCTAGTCTAAACCATGGTTTTACAAACCCACTTCAATCTACAATTTCAGATTCTGGGTTGGAGGCCAATTGGTTTGCTTTTATATCTCATTGGGTCACTGTAGCAGCTACTTTGAGTCAGCCATGCCAGTCCACTCATTCTTCCTCACCCATGTCACTGAGCAGGATTTCTGTGGACAGTGAACAGCTGAGACAGTCAGGCAGCTGCAGCACCTGGATAGGAAAAAACAAAAAAACCACCTGTTTGGAACATATTTTTCCATAAGCACCATTAAAAGCATAGGAACCAAATGTAGGTCAGGAACTGGAAACTGCAAGTGAGTCAAGTTAGCGAGTCACATGGTATTATTTCCACTTTGATGAATAAGTCTGTATTCAGTGCTTAAATTATGGGGGGAAAGGTGTAGGGAGGCTCTAATAAAATCTACAACCCTAACCCCTGACGCTTTTGGCCATTTAGCAAAATCATGCTCCCTCATTACATTTCTAATGACAGTAGCTAAGGAGACTACCGCAAAAGACCAAAGGGCCAGTTTGTCACTCATCCTTCCTGTGTAATTTGAGCACTGCTGTGACTACCAGAATAAGAAAACCTATTTCATGATTGTTGCCTCTTTTCCCTTTCTCTGGGCCTTGAGGCCCATTTGGGTTTGGGTTTGCTTCAGTACATAATTCATAAAAAGAGAGGCATTCATTTATGTGTGCATTGAAGCCACATCCCATGCTGGTTGATCAGCATTTGCCTGTGGGGTGACAGTCACGGGGAGGGCCTCTCCCCGTGTTCAACATTTGTCACTGCGGACAGATGCTGGTCATGGAGAGGACATGGATGGGACTTAACCCAACATATTAGTGTGGAGACAATGCTTCAATGCATGTGTCTGTGGAGCTTGTACCTGGTTATAGTGTCCAGGGATATATAATGCCAAATGAGGGCTACAGTTTCTGGTCTAACCATGCTAACTGGGCAACAGGCACTTTTTCAGGTGGTATTCCTCTTATATATAGCAGGGGGGAGAGTAACTGCCCCTCATCACTGCAGCGCAGTGTCTTTTCTAGTGACTGTTTGCTGGTGTTCTTTTGCAGGGCCCTTGAGAGGGGAGTGCAGGGACTATATCATAGCCCCTGAGCCTGAGGTCAAAAAGAGGACCCAGAAGCCAAAGGAGGTGGCCCAATCTATCCATGTTGCCACCCTCCCCCATCCTATTTCACTCTGTTCTGCCTTTCCCCCATTCCTTCCTTAGAAGGGAAATGGCCCAAATAAAACTTCCCTTTGATAAAATTCATCTCAGAGGCCTACATCTTTTTAGATTGTGAGCCCTTTTGGAATACGGAGTCATTTAATTTTTTACTTTGCCTGTAAGCTACTTGGTGAATTTTTTATTGAAAACCAGCATATAAATATTATTACAGGGTGGCACCCATATCTGCGGATTCACTTATCCAAAGATCGGGGGCTGTGCACATTTGTTCGTGGCCTTACCAGGGTCAGACTGAGTCTTAGAGTAAAAAAGAAATGTTTTTATGAAACCCCCCCCCCCAAAAAAAAACCCCAGAAGTGCCATTTTTAATGCTTTATAAGGCACTGGGAGACTTGGAAAGCCCCAGAGGGATGGATTCACATGGCCTCTGCTAGGCTTAGAAGACCCTCCAGTGGGCAAAACCCTCTGGAGGGCTTCGCCAGGCTTCCCAATGCCTTATACGGCATTAAAAACATCACTACTTCTTCTTTTTAAACTGAAATCCACATTTTTATGATTCTAAGAGTCAGTCAGAGGCTGTGAACAGACATAGTCAGCTCTGAAGGGTGGGTATAATAATAATAATAATAATAATTATTATTATTATTATTATTATTATTATTATTATTATTATTATTATTATTATTATTATTATTATTGTATGCAGCTAGTGGATAGTGCACATGATGTTTTCTTACCTGCCCTTTCCCAGAACAATTTCAGAATTGGTTTCAAGGCGATTATTTCTGTAGTATGTGAAAGAATTAGTGCTTATATACGAAAGCACTCATGCAGCTCTTTGAAACAGTGCAAGGCTACCTATTTCCCAACAGCTGTGTCTCTCTATTTCAAGAACATTGTCTTAGTTTTTAGTCTTTTTGTCTGAACAGTTTGTGCATCTCCAGCACCTCATGACACACGTCCTGCTTTGTCTCTCTTTTAAAAAAACAACATGTTGATGTTACTTTAAATGCTTGTATAGTGTATGCCACCACACAGTGGCTCCGTTCAGATGTAATTTTCAGTGTTGGCAAGGCAAGTCCTCTGAAAATCAGGCTTTCCTTTACCTTCATTATGTACGGATGGTATCCAAGTATGATTTAGGGCTTGAGTCACTATAGGTCAGATTACAGAAATAGTCTGTCGACATTCTTAAAATTAACAAAAATCCATTCTGCATATATTCAGAGAGATTAATTTTTGTGATTGTTACTTCATAGTCCTGGAACAGAAAGCAGGTTCTGTGAGAAAACCTGGCACAAAGTAAGCCCTACTTTGGTTTTTTGAGACCAGCATGCTGGTGCCTGGAATATTGTGCTTTCTATATAAGAGGGATTCAGGTGAGCAAGATTCAATCTGAGTATCCCAATATATGCTATCTTTTCCTTGAACATCTTCAAGAAATACGATTTTACAAGCTTCCAAAGCATATGGTTCTGTTATTGAATATTTTGAGTCAGGTAGCTCCCCCTGCCCCAGTGTTTAACCTAAATCTGTCTTCGTACAATTTAGACTTGGTTTCCCAGAGTGTATGTAGTTCTTAACTTGGATTGCTGTTAGCATATTGACTTTCTCTTTACTACCAAATTTGCATGGAGTATTGTTTAAGTAACTGAATTGTTCCTGCAAAGCAAGGGCAGGCTTTCTTTTCCTGGCACTCTTCTATACTGGCCTGAACTTTTTCCCAGGTGGGAGAGCCACACAATTTTGCATGCATTTAATCTCACACTGACGTTTTTCACAGGAACCCATGTATAGTACATGATCACATAAATTTAAAGTGAAAGTTGGCTTGGGGATACAGTTGCTGGATAGAAAAACAAGAAGAAGAAAAGGGCTTACTTCAATTTTATAGACATTCCATTAAATATTCACAGAGACTACACATGGACTGGCAATAGTGAGTTGCATACATCATTGTGGATCATGCTCTTTCCTTTGGCAACCTTTTATATATCTGCAAACAAACTATCAGCATGTCTATCACCCGCACCCCATGCACACAGTTATGAACGCTATAAATAAGCCATAAGGACAAAAACATGCACAGTATTTACATAATTTGTACAGGTTTTTTTTAAAATTGAGAATAGGCAAGGATGTATTGAAAATGTTCCTTATTGGTTGTGTATAGGAAAGTATGGAACCCATTTCTCAGAAAATTTTCTGGTGGTATTGAAACTCTGTTTTCTTCCCCAAAAATGTCTTGGATGTTTTTCCTATGGAGGAATTTCCAAATCTGAATTGTCACTTTAAGTGAAATTCAGGAACACTATGTGCAGTAGCAGAGAACCTTGGAGGACTCTGGGGGGGGGGGGCGCTGCTAAATAGATGTGTTTCCAGAGGACCTCAGCAATGAGGGACTCTTCATTGTCGAAGACATGAAGGCTGAGAGCTTGAACTCAGGGGGGGGAGGGGAGTCTCTAGGGACGGCGATCGCAGAGGAAACCCCCAGATATTGCTCTATGCTGGATCACATCATATACCGGACGCCATCTTCAGAGAAGATTCGGAGAAGACCGATTTGGATAGCTGGGTACCCCCCCCCATGGCCTAGATACAACAACATGACAGTGAAAAAAACTTTAAACTGTGAATAACCAGTTCATTAAAAGAACAATCAAGAGGTTGGAAGGAGGGAAAGATAACTTTAAGATTATTTACGTTGGCTTGTAGCCACCCAGAGGGGAAAAGAGCAAACCTGGATTTAAAGAAGCCCCTGCTGGGGTAGGGTTTTTTTTTTTTGTAATAACAGTGACTGGAAGAAAAGGCAAGAGACAAGATAAGATAAATAAGGGAAGATAAAAGATCACCCTGCTGAAATGGTATGCATGGAAAAGGAATAAATAACTAACTTTTAACGGCTGGAATTCACTTTTGCTTTCCTAGCAAGAAGACAGGATAAAGCTGGATTTAGGCCTGACCATTTAAAGACATATTAACTTAATTTGACATTGTTATTGACCTGAATTGGATTACTGATCCAATTGGATTCACACTACTGATCCACTGATCCAACTTTTGGATATTAAAAATTAAGGACTACCTTGGACAAGAAGGAATGCAAGATAATAAGACTTGGATGACTCTTATGGTTGGACTGATTTGACATTGTTATTGACTTGAAGTGGAATATTGACTTACCCCTTTTGGATATAAAACTTGGAAATTAGCCTTACAAGAAGGTGAAGCAAGATAATGAGAGTTGGTTGATTTTTTAATTGCTGGACCATTTTATCTCTGTTTTTTATAGCCAGAGTATATTGTCTTGATTTGATATCGATAAGAATGGCATCCAAAAATTTAATGAATGTTAATAAAAGCCAGTCTTTATTAATGGATATTTTGTGAGATTTTAGAAGCAAAATGAAGCAAGAGGTCAGAAAATTATCTGAACAAATGAAGCAAATACTCCTCCCTGACAAACATGCAGGAACAGATTACAAATAACAGACAAGAAAAAAGAATGGATCAAATGTCGGATGAAACTAAAGAAGTGGAGATTTTTGAAATGAGACGGGAGATGGAAAAAGCAACAGTTATGAGAATTAAGAATTTTAAGGAAGAAAAAAGAGGGAACTTTCAGAGAAAGAGAGCATGTCGTTTCAAGAAGAAGAATCATCTTTGGATTAAATCCAAAAAGAACAGACTCGAGAAAAAGAAAGAAGAAAAGAGAGGAATCAAGAAATACAGGAGAGTTAAGAAGAAAAAGAAGTGGAAGGAGCAGTGGGAGGAGCAAGAAGGAAAACACCAACAAGACAGAGAACAAAGAAAGTACTAAGACAGAAAGTGAAAATGGCTGAAGAACAAGAAGAAATTTTCTTTGTAGATATTAATGGGCTGAATTCTCTTTAGAAGCGAAGAGTATTCCATTAATTATATCAAATCAAAGCAGATGTAAATGAAAACAAATTTGGAACACAAATATTGCGATAACTAAAGTGGTATTAAGATAACTAAAGTGGTACTTTTTTTAAAGAGAAATTATATAAAATGTTTTATAGATGGTATTTAATTTCAGAGAAAATAGCTAAAATGTACCCTGGGTCATCAAATAAATGTTGAATATGTAAAGAGATTGAGGGAACTTTTTATTTTATGTGGTGGATATGCAAAAAAGCAAAGAAATATTGGAAAATGATGTATAAACTGTTACAAGATATATTGAATTGTGTATTACCATTCAAACTGGAAATATTCCTCTTAAATATGACATCAGAAATTAAGAACCAAGTTAAGAAATATTTTATTGTAAATATTAGTTTAGTGGCACGAATATTGTATGAGTAAAATTTGAAGCCTTTTTATGACTGGACAGATAATTTTACTTAAATAATATTGATTGTTTAGTTAAATCATTAATTATCAGATTAACAAATGATAATTTTGTATTGATTAATAATTTTCTTTTTAGTCATTATTGATTTCTTTTTTGGATTAATGCATGTTGTAATCGATGGCCAATATCCTCATGTGTAACCTATGCAGTACCAGCCCTATGTCTAACCCATTTTCCTTACCTGTATCTGTAATAAATAAATAAACTTTGTTGCAAAAAAACAAAAAAAAACTTCACCAGACCTAGATTCCCAACTGAACATCTGGTGAATTTGACTGTGACAACCCATGTACTGTACATTTTTCTGTGGCTTCCAGGGCGAATGTGTACAATCCACTTTGGAAATGTTTCTCCTCTTTAGCTCTGGTTTGTATTCAACCCTTGAATTCATCAGATAATTTACTTTGGAATTCCTGAGATTTTTCACCTTATAATTTGTCTTCATCCTTGTATTGATGGTCAAATAGCACATGGCAGGTTTCAAACTTCTTGGCTTGCTTTCTTTAATACAATTCAATACAGATCCAGCTAGAATCCTGGCACTATTTGCATGAGACAGGGGTGTGTGCAAGGGCAGTCTTAAATATGAAGCTGTTCTAAAAATTAGAAAAATGTTGTATAACAAGTCAATCTTTCAGGAAATTCAGAAATATGAATATTTTACTCAGATGGAGCAAGCCCAGATTGATGCTCTGATCTTATAAATACAAAGCCAGTGACACTTTGTAGCTGATGCTCAATTTACCTGCGAATTACCCCCCTGAACACAATGGGTAAATCTGAGTAAATCTGCATAGAATTGCAGTGTAAGAAGATTCCTTTTATTCAAACCACAAATATTTAAAATTCTGCACATTATTTATTTGTTTGTTTATTATAATAAATAAACTGGTTATGATTAATACCAGTATTCTAAAATAAATAAATAAACCATATCATTTCACAGCAAAAAATAAGAATAATACAATAAAAAGAAAATAGAACAAATGACAAGCAATAGCGAAATCAGGAGAAATAATATCAGACAAGTGCAAAACAGTAATCTGTTCTTGATTTCCAAAAGACAGATGAAACAACCTTGTTCAGGCCTTAAAAGGTTAACAAGAAGAAGGAAAAGAATTTTGTGCAGAGCCCTTCAAAGCAAAAGGAAATTATGGAAAGTTATAGTATGTTTCTGTACTAATGTTAACCTTTTTTGTCAAGGAAAGTCCTGAGAGAAGACAGCCTGACCAAGGAGAGTAGTATCTAGTGGTTAGTATACCTGCACCCTTTCTTGCTCCCCATTCTCCCTTTACTGGACCAGCAGCTGAATGAGGAAAAAGCCTTGATTGTTTGTATCCACTGCAACTATTTCAGGCTAGAGAAACCAGAAAGGGGGGGGGGGAAACAGTTTTAGGAGAGTAATGAACCCCCAGAGGTTTCTTATTAAAAATCAAGCCCACAGTAATGTCTGCAGGGTGAAGAGACATGACAATCCAAATGCAAAAAGGGTAGGCTTGATGGAATGGATGCAGTAACCATTAATACCCTGCTGATGAAGCTGGGATGTTATTCAAAGAACTCAGCCCACAGACATGCCCCTCCCCCAGTGCACCACTACATTAAACCTAGATAAGTTTGCACTGGCAGGAGCCATTTAGCAATTAGGAAAATAAAATAATTCCTTAGTGCAATCTAGACTTTTCCTGGCTTAAACCATTTCTGCCCAATGTTGCATATATGCAACAAGAACCAAATGTGTACACCTATGGGCTGGGCAAAAATGGGTTAAGCTACATGCATTACTCAAGGAACTCTATTCCTTGCACTTGAGGGGAACCTCTCAGAGCTCCCAACAAATGAGTTACTCAGCAACTGGCAGAGAACAACAAAACCTTCCTGTGGAGTACTGCTTATATAACTTTGATTTGATTGTGTCATCAAGTTACCTGATCGGAGGTGTGGAACCTTCCTGATCACTCCATCTCCTCCCCTTGGCCTATATGAATAAGCTTGACTGTCCTGTTGCTTAGCAAATGCCAATCCCAGGACTCCAGATGTAAGAATTTCTACAAATGCATGTGGGCGCTAGATAATGGAGTTACAAAGGACAAAGTCTGCTTGCAAAAGTTGCCCAAGCAGCTTTGGCTGAATTTGCACAGGGGCTTCTGGAGAGTGAAATGTGTCCAAAAATACAAAAAGGATAGGCAAAAGGTAGAGCAGTGGTTCTCAAACTTTTTAGCACTGGACCCACTTTTGAGAATGACAATCTGCCTTAACCCACCAGAAGTGGTCATCAACCAGGAAGTGATGTCATGGCTGGAAGTGACATCATCAAACAGGAAGTATCCTCATTGTGATGCCAGAGCCAGGAGTGATGTCTTCAAGCAGAATGTTACATCTCTAATACAGTCAACACCAGGTGTTTTAAACTGTATTAAAGGTAGAGTATCTCATGGCATTTTATTAGCTCTTATGGGGTTATTTTTCACCCTTTTTCCAATAGCAAAGTGTAAGAAAGAAAAGCCTATTTACTGCCTTGACACCACAAAATAATGTCATGGACTGCTGGGTTGCCAGAGCAAATATTATACAAAGGTCAGCTTGGAAGAATGCCAGCATCTCAGCTTATCAGAGCCCATTTCACATACACCTGCAAATCACCTTGCTTAATTCACTCCCCCCATTTCACACGTCCCATTACACATACTCCTGCATTCATCCCAGCAGCTCTTCAGTCCTGAAGCTTAGGCCTGACTGGAAACTTTCAAAATGATGGCGTCCAGGCTTGCTCATTTCCAAGATGGCGCCACCAGCCTATCACAACCCACCAGAGATTGTGTCACAACCCACCAAGTGGGTTGTAACCTACAGTTTGAGAAATAGTGGAGGAAAAAACAGGGTATTCATCACATAGTTATTTTCCAAAATTTGTGGGTTTCAACAGACACTATGACCAATATTATCTCTCTGCCACACTGGTTATGGCTAGATCAATTTGTGCATATTCTGAACTTGTCACAAATGAGTATTTTATACCACTGGCGTCGCTAGGAGGGTGCAGGGGGTGCGAGCTGCACCAGGTGACGAGTCGGGGGGGTGACGCGCCCTGGGGGAGGATGTGCTAACATCACGGGGTTAGGAGCTACAGCACCATGCCATGCCGGAAGGAAAAAATGCATGGAGCCCTATGGAAAGTTTAAGTGGGCTGTATCACAAGTTTACTCATGATTAGGCGTACTTGCCATAGTCCATTGGAAACGGCAGGCTGAGAGGAATCCAACGACACCAGAACGGTCCCAATCTAATGAATGCAGCCCCCCCCAAAACACCCGAGAAGGAGGTTCCTCCCTCCCAGCTGCCTCCCTCCCAGTCTATGGAACCTTATGGAAAGCAAAGCAGCCTCTCAGTCGCGTTTACTCACGAGTAGGCAGATGTACCTTGGGTGGTGGTCAGGCCAGGCAAGGGGAATGTGAGGACACCAGAAGGGTCCTGATCCAATGGAGCTGGAGTGCAACATAAGGCAGCCCCCCCCCCTAAAAAGAACAAAAAATAGGCTGGAATGGTAAGGGGAAAGTTACCCTTTTGCACTTGCACTTTTGCACTTGCAAAGCCAGATGGGTCTTTATCTGGATATGCCTGAAATAGAAGAACTTTAAACTGGGCACTGGGGAGGGCTGGAAAACTCACTGATTCTTTTTGGGGGTTGTTATTGCAGGCAGACTACCGAGTAAGCCCCATTGACCACTATGGGACTTACTTCAGAGTCGACATGCATAGGATTGGGCTCACAGGCTGCAATCCTTTCCACACTTTCCTGAGAGTAAGCCCCATTTACCACTATGGGACTTACTTCAGAGTAGACATGCATAGGATTGGGCTCACAGGCTGCAATCCTATCCACACTTTTCTGAGAGTAAGCCCCATTGACCACACTAGGACTTACTTCAGAGTAGATTCACTTGGTGGAACAGGACTGGCTCCCCCTTATTTAATTATTTCTTTTCTTTTAATTTAATTATTTATAATTATTTATTTTAATTGCTTGATGATGTCACTTCTGGCCATGACATCATTTCCAGTGGGTCCTGGACAGATTGTCAATCTAAAAAGTGGGTCCCAGTGCTAAAAGTTTGAGAACTGCTGCAATAAGTTGTTAGTAAGTTGACACGGGTGTGTGTGTGTGAGAGAGAGAGAGACTACAAGTTTTCAAAATCACTAAAATCAGAATTTGGAGGAATAATACCATCATATATCAATCAATGCGTCATTTCATGCAGAATGCAATGAAACAAACCACATTGAAATATCTGTGTTCTAACGAAAGGTACAGCCAAAAAACCGGTGGGGGCGGGGCGATGGTACATCACCACGCCACCTGGGGCATTGCCCTGCCCACTACATGGGGTGATGCGCAGGCCTCCCGCACTGGGTGACGCAAATTCTAGTGACGCCACTGTTTTATCCTAAATGCAAGTCGTCTTCCCCAAAGCCACTAAGTTCCAGACGTCTCAGTGTGCTAAGTGAGCACCATTGGCTTAGTCAAGATAGCATGGCTGCCACTGCATCCTGTGCTCTCTAGGCAGCTGCTGGCGACTTTTGTCCCCTTCCCCCAGGTAAAGCAAATAGCTCTGCCATGAGGCTACTCAATTCTACGGTAACCCAAAGGTCAGCCTAGAATGAAGAGCCTTCTTGTCAGGCGACCAGCAAAGCTCCACTGGTCCAACCTCCCTCTCTTCCCGCTTCCCGGGCATGCCTCCTCCGCATCCTCCCTCCGCCTCCCCCACCCCAGAATGCCTCCTCCTAGCCTTCCTCCGCCGCTTTGCGTTCCACATGACTGCCGAGCGGCGGCCTGTGCTGGGCTAGCACTGGTGGAGCACTGGCACTAGGGCCTGCAGACATGCCTTATGACACGTTTGCGACAGAGCGTGCCAGCAGCGAGTTGGCGTGCAAAGTTTGGATTGGGCCCTTAGTTCCTGTTTCATACTGTAACTCAGTTTAAGTACGAAGAACCAAAGCAATTGCATAGACTTTCCTGCTCCAGTGGTTCTCCCCTCCTTTGTTGTTCTTGTGTCAACATCTAGATTTTGAACCCTTTGGGGCAGAGACCTTTGTAAAGTGCCATGTACCTAGATGGTGTTACATTATTAAGAATAATTTTTAAATTGCTTCTAACATTTTGCACACTACTGGATCCAATAAAAACCTATTCCTTGGCATGTTCTCTTTCTTGTTCTAGGGATCAACAGGGGTCAAGCCTGTGAGCACATGCACTTGCAGACACACTTGTGCTCTGGAACATTGCTCGGGTACACTCCAGTTAATATTCTCCATCCCCAGGGTCAAAAATCTAGAGAAATCTTATTTCAGAATTCAAAGGTGGGCTGAATAGATGTTAGATAGCAAGGAGAGTGACAGCCTATTCATTATATCCTCAACAGATACTGTTACGATTTTTGATTGATTATGCTGTTAGGATTGTCCTTGTTTCGTTTTTTCTACCATATGTGTGTTTCCACAATAAATATAATTGCCTGTTGAGCATTGCCCAAATAGTTGGTTTAAATTAAAATTCTATGACTGCAATCCTGATTACACCAACTTCACAGAGAGTAAGTCCTGCTGAATGGCCAAACAGGCATGTATAATCAGGCGATAAAGAGCTTATTAATAAGGGAGCTCTGCAACCTTAACTTGGTTTTGACTTAAATCTCTCACAATCAGGGGAAACACCAGTGCAGACTTTTGTTACTCATAATCTGAACACCTGCCTATCAGAGTCATTTTGAAAGTAAACATGAATTCTGTTTTTGTGTTTGTGCTTTCCTGTCTTCCGTTTCCTTCCTCTGCTGGCAGTTAGATTCCCATGGTAAATGAGTGATCATTGCCTATCTCAGCAAGAGCATCCTGTACAAATAATAATAAAAAAAGAAATCAGTTTGCAGAATATGCTGGCTTCTGAGATTTGAAACTTTTGGCTTTCCTTGGCAACCCCATCATAAATAAAATGAACAGAATGAATTGTCAGTCAAGTACTCTCCCTGAACAGACTTGTCTTTCCAGGAAGATTTAAAGCAACTCTTTATAGGCTCTTTATAGAGCAGGAGCAGCAAGGGAGTGAGAGCAGCAGCAAGACTAGCAGCTTGGAGGATAAACTGGGAAAGAATATGAGTATTTAAGCTTAGTTTCAGTAAGGGATAAAGACTAACAGTCAAATCCGATGCTTTTCCCCACCGTAGCATGCAGCCACACTAAAACAGGCCATGCTGTGGGAGAGGGGGACAATTGGGAGGTTTGGGAGGCAAGCCTAACCCCTCTGTAAGCTCTTTGATCACCAGTGGGTCTCCTCAGACCTGTGCCAGCTCTTTAGCTGGTGTAAGTTCAAGGAGACGAAGAGCGTGTATTAGCTGGCTCCAGAGGGGATGGCATCCAGTGCCACCTCCAGCACTCCCCAGCCCTCCCCAATTCTGCCCCAATCCAAGTCAGCAGGTTTGCTCGTCACCACCGCATGCAGGATCGTCCCATTCTGCGCGCTTCTAGAAAGCTGTTTGCAGCTGCTGTTCCAGGCATGAGGAGCAGCAAGAAAAGTTCAAGTTATTTGAGGGAGCACGAGAACTTTTGGTGGCTGAAAGCCTATGTGTACATTTAAAAGACTGTTCCTATTTGTCAGAAGGCGAAAGAGAAAACAAGAGAGAAAGGAGGGTATTGTCTTAGGAGGGTATCATCATCTTCCTAATCCTCAATGACATTAGGGATACCTTCCTAATTCTCCCTGATACAGCTGAGATGGGAACCAAAATAGGTTTTTCTAATAAATTAGAAAAATGCTGCAGGGCATGCAAATTATAGAGATTATTTTATAGGTCCTTCCTAGAAATCCATTTCTTAATGTGCCAAGTTTCTTTCCTTCATCATCATCATCATCATGCTGCTACCATCTAATTAGTTCTAAAGCATCCTTGGCTGAACATGTTTAGTAAAAACCGCTTTCTCTGAGTAGAGCAGAACCAGGTACATACTGCAGAATAACAAAAATATGGAACTATTGTCATAAATATAAATAAAATAATAAGGACGCAATCCTGAGTGTGCTTTGGGCTGGTGCAAGTCCCTTGCGCTGGCCCAGGAGTGTTGCAAGTGTGCTGTAAAGAACGTTTGCACCTCTTTGAGAGTTGGCTGGGCTGGTGCAGAGATTTGTGCCAGCCCGTGGAGACTGCATCCAGCCTCTGCGCCAACTCGGGCAGGGAGGCTTCCATCAGCCGACCTTGGCCGATGCAGGGGTCTGGAGGAGGTGGGAGGGAGGCATTCCAGGGCAGGAGGAAGGTGGGCAGAGAGTTGTTCTCTCTCTCCCAGGGGTGGGGAGCGAGGCTGGGTCAGATCCCAACCCCATTCCCTGAGCAGTGCAGAGTGGCTGCAAGCCGTTCCGCTCTCCTCTGACTTATACGACCTCCGGAGGTGGCGCAAGTCTGAGGAGACCCATTGGGGCTGTGGTGGCTTACCTGGGGGTAAGAGGAAGAGTTTCCCCTTGCCTCTGGCTGAGCCACATCAGACCTCAATCTTGCAGTAGTTACAGCACAGGCCTCCAAGATTGGATTGCGATGCAAAAGATATGGGGACTTTAGACTATTTTAGCTTTATGTCAGCTACATAACCTTAATATAAAAGTATGCAGGGAAGCCAGCTTTGGATGTCAAAGAACCTATTTACTACACTAATCTAGCTCTGATGCTTGCATCTAACCATTTTCGGTATTTCACCTTAAGTTCAATAGGATTTGACTGGCTTAAATCTAGTTTGGATTGTGGATTGGCTGAGAAGAATATTGCAGTGGGTAGTCTATTATGGCCAAACTAGATGTTACTCAGGAGACATACAGGGACAGACTCCTGACCAGTGTTCTAAAGTGAAAAACTACCAGGAGAAGGGCTTCGGTTTGAGCAGAGAAATAGTGGAGGTGAGTGGGCTACTTAACACTTTCTCCTCTGGCATTTTTCCCTGCAGATCAACTCCCTCAAGATGCTTTTCTACCATTGGGAAGATAATACATGGTACCCATATCTGTTCTCTCAACTGTGGGGGCAGGCAGTGTTAAGTGGAAAAACGAGTGGTTTACACACTCTAGCTCCACTCTGCTCCCGCTCATTAAAAAGAAATCTGTTGGAAGATGCTTCATCTTCTGTGTAATGTCAATGCAGGTTCTCTTATAGGCCAATTCTAATCTACCTTTCAGTGCCATGCAGCTGTGTCAACAGGTCACACACTTCATTCTGGGCTGGAGGAAGGGCTGTCACAAAGGCCTCCTTAAGCTAAGGGAACATTTGTTCCCTTACCTTAGGGGCATTGTTGCAACTACATTGGCAATTGGGCTGTCAAACTTCTAGTGACCCCCCTCAGATGTGAACTCATTGATTGGTGCTGGTAAATGCACACATTCTCAATTTAATTTTTCCATCTTTAAATTGAGAATGTCTGTACCTCACAGAAGTGATGATGAAATGTATCAAGAATTGTAGAGAACTATGTTGTAAATTATACTAAACCATTTACCTTTTTGTGTCTCTTACAGCCCAATCATAAGCTCCCCGCCGCCGCCAGGTGCAGCGGTGCCAAAATGGCGACCGCAGCATCCAGCAATGGGGCTACTTCTGTCTGTGCCAGCTATTTTCCCAGTGCAGGCAAGAGAAGTGCCATGTTGGGCTTTGCAGCCTGACGCAGGGGATAGGATCCACCAGTCCTGCCCCTCTCCTGGGCCCATCCCAGCCCGCCCTCCCTGTCCCCTGGAACATCTCCCGCACCCAAAAAAGCTGCTCCGTCACCTGCTACTTACCAGTGGTGGCTTCTTGTCGTCTTTCTTCTGGTGCTAAGGGCCAGCTCCGGCACGCTCTCCTCTCCAGGTGCCATAAATGTGCTTTATGGCACGTTTGTGACACCCGGTGCCAGTAGTATGGGTGTACCACTGATGCTACGGGCTTTAGGATTGGGTTCTTAATCTGTGGTATAACGAACACCAGTTAAGAGTTGCTAGTACCATGAGTTATTAAATTCTTTCTATCCAGTGGTTCACAAACTGGATACTGAGGGCACTGTGGCAAACTCACAGGATGCTCGCAGTGGCCTCTTCTTCCGATCTCTCCCAGGCACAGCAATCTTGGATAACACAAGATTTTGCACAATTTTTGTGAGATCTTTCACAATCCAAGATGGCAGTGCCTGGGAGAGTTGGGAAGAAGAGGCTGCCATGAAAGAAGGGTGCCATATATCAAACAAGGATATAATAAGCCACTGGGGACATGATAAGCCACCTGTTTTAACTCCCTTTTGGAGCTATTTAAGAAAGAAATGGTGAAGGGAGGATGAGAACATTCCAGCCCCTGACAGACCACAATATGGTGGGCAGATTCAGTTTGGTGAGTAACAAGATGAGCAGGCCTGTTTTGCATTCTGTTGAAGGAACAAAAGAACATGAAGTCAGAAGTGGTACTCTTATTTTGGATGTATATGTCCAGTTTCTCCTGGGTTTTATGTTATGTTAAATTTTGTCAGATATTTGATATTGGGTTTCCCCCCAAAAGTTGGGTTGTACATACAGTATTGCTTTTCTGGGTAGAAAAAAATAAAAAAAAATTTCTCATTAGAATCACTTATTCTAACCTACAGTGGGGAGTATAAACAACCAAATATACGGGAAAAGAAAATGAATGAAATCTGCATTTTTCATTGTAGCCTCTAGGTTGGTTTCCAAAATTATTACTGTATGTATCTTATAGAACAATCAGTACTATATTTGCACTCAGTACTGTCCTAAACCATTTCCAAATATTCAAGCGGCATGCATCAGATCATGCAGGGCTGCCTTGTACAGAGTGAGACCAGGGACCACCTAGGTCAGTATTGCCTACGTGAACTGGAAGAGACACTTTAGGACTTCAGACAGGGGTCTTTCCTAGGCCTAGCCAGGGGTTGAAACTGGGCACATTCTGCATGCAAAACATGTGCTTTCCTGCTGAGCTGTAGCCCCTCCATTCCACACTGAATATGCATGAGATGACCATGATCACAAAAGCAAACCCCAGCTCCTAATCTGTGTCCATTCAGCATACTATCAGAGCAGATCCTCTGCATGGGCAAACTCTGCTCATTTGGGCTTGTCCATATACAGAGACCTGAATTCCCCAGTCAGTGTTGGGGTTGCCTCTTGTGCTCCTGCCATCTCATCAGTAGTATTAAGACTGAATGTCTGAAAAAGACTCTGACGATACCTAATGGAAGTGACTACAAACTTCTTTTTTAAAAAAAATTATAAATCATAATTCTTTCAAATCAAGAAAAGTATGAAAAATTTACCAGGAGTTTTTTTTTGTTTGTTTTTTTTGGTGCGCCAGGTACAAATCTTGTGTTTACATCTGAGTTTCTTAAATGGCATTCCAGGGAAGATTAGGGTGTTGAGATGGGTCGAGTCTTCCCACTCCTGAGTGATCTGCCTTTTGCAGTCGTTTCCAACTTTTAGGAGCCCATAACTACTGAGGTAAAAATTGGAATCATTGTGGACCACATGTAACTCCCCCAACCCCTGCACACACAAAATTAAATAGTCTATGGGGGAGCTCTTGACAAGA
The DNA here is from genome assembly GCF_035046505.1 of Tiliqua scincoides. Lineage (NCBI taxonomy): Eukaryota > Metazoa > Chordata > Lepidosauria > Squamata > Scincidae > Tiliqua > Tiliqua scincoides. The sequence goes on along the minus strand of NC_089821.1, from coordinate 128,830,097 downwards.
TGCTGGAAGAGCCGGCCACAGCTACAGCTGGTCCATTCTCCATCCTCTCTGGTGGCCCGTGGGGAGGTGCCTCAACAAGCAAGAGCTCCCCCTCGGTGCTTCCCCAGTACAGGGAGCCCCCATATCCAAAGATCATAGTATATATCCGCAGGTTCACTTATCTGCAGATTGAGTCTGCACGCCCGCTGTGCAGCCCCCCCCCGTGTCCCCCCACACTCGCCCCCTCCACAGGCAAGGTCTCTGCTGGGCTCCAACTGAACCCAACAGTGTAAAAAAATGCCACTTCCAGTTTCTCTGTGAAACCTGAACTAACATTGTTAATGCCTTATAAGGCTTCCCCAGGCTCCAGAAATATCTCTCCAAACTGGGAGAATGGGCAGTAAAATGGCAGATGTGTTTCAATGTAAGTGAAAAGTAATGGGGCAAAATTCAAAACTTCACATACAGGCTAATGCAGTGTTTCTCAATGTTTCTCCTCCACCATACAACTTCACATGGTCCACCTATTTATAATACCACTTGAAATAACTGGTGATGACTTCTGGGTTGGGAGGCCAGATGTATTGTTGGCATCCTTCAGTCTTGGAAGACTATGGTGTCACGCTCTGAATGGTGTTTCTGGAACAGAGTGTCCTCTCCAGTGCGCGAAGCCTGGGTAAAGTAGGTATGGAGGATAGGTTGTTACCCATGCAGCAAATCCCCCCTCTCCACGTCGCTGAAATGGTCCAATGGAAAGGCAAAGGCCAATACGGTTGGTTCCAGCGGCATCGCAGGAGTTGCCAGAACGTGACTGTGTTCAGCCATGAACTGCCTCAGGGACTCCGGCTCCGGATTTTGCCTCGAGGTTGACTCCTGAAGCCTTTTCCATAACTGGATGTAGCCACAAGGCAGTGGAGGTTTGGGATCAGAGTTTTCCTTCTCTCAGATGAGCTGCCTTCCCAAGCTGACGAGTCCCATCTACCCGGTGGCTGTTTAGTCGCCTCTTACGACAAGTACAGCCAAACGGAGGGCCTATTCTTATCCCCAGCCCCCAGGGGAAGGAGGCCAGATATGTTGCAACAAACACCAGTAAGAGGCTCAGGATGGCAGCAGGGCTTTCTTGAGCGCAGAAAAACAGGCTTACTGGCAGGTGTCCAGGGGTTCTGTGAGTACCACCTGACACCTCAAGTACTATTATTTGTACCCATACTGCTGGTTGAGAAACTCTGGGCTAACAGGTTCTGAGCTGTCTGTGACAGATCAGGAGAGAGATCTTGGTGCTGGTGGACAGCTCAATGAAAATATCAACCCAATGTGCTGTAGCGGTGAACAACGCCAATTCCATGCTCGGGATTATTAAAAAGGGTATTGAGAATAGACAGCCAATATTACGATGCCATTGTACAAATCAATGGTAAAACCAGATCTGGAATATTGAGTTCAGTTCTGGTCACCACATCTCAAAAATGACATAGTGGAACTTGAAAAAGGTGCAGAAGAGAGTGACCAAAATGATTACTGGGTTGGTGCACTTCCCTTAAGAGGAAAGGCTGCAGCGTTTGAGGCTCTTCATTCTTCAGAAAATAGGTGCCTAAGGGGGAGCATGATTGAGACATACAAAATTATGTAGGGGATTGATAGGGTGGATATATGGGTGCCCTTTTCCACTCACACAACACCAGAACAAGGGGACATCCACTACAATTGAGTGCTGGGAGAGTTAGAACAGACAAAAGAAAATATTTATTTTTGCAGCATGTAATTAGTCTGTGGAACTCCCTGCCACAGGATATGGTATGGCATCTGGCCTAGATGCCTTTTAAAGGGGATTGAACAGATTTCTGAAGGAAATTTCTGGAGGTAAGTACAGTAACACCTTCAGGTTACTAGCCATGATGTGTATTTGCAGCTGGTCACTCATCATGAGGGCTGGATAGGAATTTTTTTTCTGTCATACGAATTGGCTGTGGATGGCAGTTTTTCCATCTGCCCCAGACTGGTGAGGGAAGGATGGTGTGTTCGGTATGTTTCATGTTTTAAAAATTGCTCGTTTGTGTTTAATAAGATTACCCAAGTTGAACCTAGGCTGCAGTCTGGTGTCTTCGTTGGGGTGTGTGAGGTATAAGGTAAATTCAAATGCCAGGTGCAGGGGAGTGGCAGCAAGATGTAAATATCTTGGCTGTGTGCTCTCTGAGGCATCTGGTGGGCCACTGTGAGATACAGGAAACTGGACTAAATGGGCCCTGGGCCTGATCCAGCAGGTCTTTTCTTGGGTTCTTAAATCTGTTCAGTGGTTCACATACATGTAAGCGAATGCACGTGCACACAGAATGTATCTGAGTTGTAGCCATTTTGTGATAAGTGCACCCAGATCTTTTGTAAGAGAGAAAACACTCTGTTAAACAATATCTTTTTAAAAAGTAAACACTATCCCTAGTTTATTAATGCCCCTCGCTTCCAAAGACAATTCAGGGCTGACAATCAGAGGATGACAAGTACCCTGTTTTTAACTAAGAAGTGTTGGGGAGGGGGAATTCTCTTTCCTTACCAAATAAATATGCTTGTTGAATTTAACAAGGAGAAATGAATATGTACTTGTGCTTAATGGCTTCCTGTTTAACAGAGACATGATATTTGGTCTTTTTTTCTGCAGAAAGAAAAAATTACAAATGGGCAGCCTCTTTTCCTCTAACCTTTCCTCTGCTCCCATCATGCCTTGATATGCTGTGCTTTGATTAGATTTCCTTGCTCCTTTGATATTTCAGGATTCCAGGTCTTCTCTGGCAGTCATAGGTTGTCAGTCCTCTCTCCACTATTTCTTCATTGCAAGAAGGGAACACGCAACCCTTTAGGGCAATGTTGTGTGATGGAATCACTTTGGAAAGCATCTAGATAGAAAGCAGTCAGAACTCAAATTTGTTCATTAAGTAAAACTGGTTTAGGCTACAATCCTATCCACACTTTCCTGGAAGTTCAGGAATTCAAGCCCCATTGAATGCAATGAGACTTACTTCTGTGTCATAGGGTTGACACAGAATGCAATGCATAGGGTTGCACTGTTAGTTTCTTAACAAAATACTGCTAACTTTATTATCGGAGATGGAGCTGCTTATCATTTGTATGTGCATTCCTTAACCTCAAGCATCAATTCTGCTTGATTGGTGAGCTGAATGCATAAACTAGAAACCATGTAGAGTATTTTCTTTACATAGTGGTTTAATTTGTCATGTGCTGAAATCATTCATTCTGTTTTTTCATTTATAAGGCTGCAACCCTATACAGTCTTACCTCCTAGTAAGTCCCATTGAACTCATTAAGGCTTACTTCTGAGTAGACAGACAGGCCTAGGATTTTATCCCTCCCCACTATGAGAGACTATACAATTGTTTCCTCATTTCCTACCATTTTTCTCAGACCTGATTTCAGCTGCAAGGAGTGTCACAGGCAGTACTGTTACCCGCAACAGGTGGAGATCTCCTTGAATAACTTCCAAAACTTACTAGTGCTTTCATAGGCACACATTGACTTATTACTATTTGCAAAACTCAAAACCTCATTTTATTTATTTATTATTTCTCTTGGAAGTGTAGGTAGATCTATCTGATTTGGCTTTTTGGTTTTGTGTAGTATCTACTATGGAAGATTGTAAGGAACAAGAACCTGTGATGGACAACAATGTTACTCTGGTGCCTTTTGAAAGACCTGCTGTTATAGAGAAGCTGACAAGCAACATGGGAAAGCGTAAAAGCTCCACCCCACAGAAGTTTGTGGGTAAGCTTCAGATGAGCACTTTTGATATTTGTAGCAAAAAGGATAGCTTATTGTTAAATCCTAAAAAAAATGTTCAAATGTAGAACTGGCACTTTTAGAATGGGGCATCCTGGGAGGGGAAAAAGCTGAGGTAAAACCAAGGGATCCAATGCATGGTTGTCACACATGTGCCATGCAGTATGGAATCTGGTAAATGCTGAAAGCTGGAGGTGCATTTTTAAAAAATGAAAAGCAAGATTCTGTACCTCATGAGTACAAACAAGCTTGCAAATTCGCAGACAGCACTATATCTGATGGTTTGGAACTCCATAGGTAATAGAGGGGATTTAAAGTAAAAAAAAGATTAACACAGCCAATATTTAAGAGTATTTCTCCAGAGTATTTCTCTCTAGACAATATTTAAGAGTATTTCTCTAGTATTATGTGGCAGTTGTTTAGGACTGTCTAGCTACAAAAGAGTGTATTAAAAGAATACTGTTTCTTTTGTTTCACCTGAACTACGATTGGCATTTTCTAAGTGTCAAATTACATTTTCTCATATTTTCCCAGAGCTGTCAGTGGTATAAAAAATGGACTAGTCACTCTATTCTGTGAGACTACAAGCCTATATGTGTTTACCCAGAAGTAAGTCCCATTGAAGTCAGTGGGACAGACTTAGTTCCACATAGACAGACATAGGATTGTGTTGTAACACAATAGGATTGCACTGTATCATTAATTTTAGTTTCTATTACTAAAAGCACTGGGATTCCTAAAGAGCAGTGCAGTACATTCGAGGTGTGGGCAGAAGAAAGTGTCTGACTGTAAGAGATGGGACAAAAATATGAGACTACAGATCTTTGACTGGTCTTTCTATTACTACATAAAAAGGACTAAGATGACTAAGATGGACAGCGACCAGAGGGAAACTCATTTGAGTGGACTGAATAAACTGCAGTGTGGAGGGGTGGTAGGATACTAATGGGGTGTGTGGATTATTCAAGTGGCTATTACAGCAATCGTACACAATTATTGAATGATGCCTTGAGTAATTCAGAGATACAGGAGAATGTTTCCACTTGAGAAGTCAAAACCACCATCCTCAAGTTGTGTGGTTTCAGGAGAGACAAAGACAGATTTGTAAAATAGCCTGAATATATATTAAAGACCAAAGAAAATCAGGGAAAATATTGGAGGGTGGGCTGTTGGAGGAATGCCTCTGATAATCAGACGTCTGCTCTTTCAGCAGCTGCAAAATTCTCCCTAAATGTTCCAAAGATTGGGGCTTGCCAAACATTGGCCCTTGCCAAGAATCCTGGGTAGACTTTAGGTAATGTAAAGGACATAGCAGGTCCCAATCAGTCATCCAAAGGGCGTGATCTCCTCTTTAGGCTTGCAGAGCAAAGTCCCCTCTCCGCTTGAGGTTGCCATGTGTATTTTTATCACCTAGCACTGTTCTCTGCTTCTTTACCTTCTTCTTGCCTACTGCATATAGGTTTGGGCCATGCCACCGCTTCTTGCTTGTTACAATTACCAGTATGGAAGGGCTAAAACCAATTGCTAAAAAAGCCATAAAGCACATTTTCTTAATCACAGTTGCTTGGAGCAGAAGGACCAAGCATGTATAGTTCTCCAGTCTTGCCTGAAAGAACTTTGCAGTCCTCCAGTGATCACAAAAGAAAATAAGTTGCCAAAACACAAAACAGCATTTAATAAACTTTAATACTTCCTATTGATTGCTTATGTTTTTGACAAAAAAAAAAACAAAACTCTACCTTCATGAAAGGGCAATTTAGTACACTGTACAGTGACTGAAACTTTAGAATGTCTATTTCAACCTTATCCATAAGAAGTGTAGTATGTCGTGTGATTCCAGATTTTTGAAAGATAATAATGCAGTTTGTTATATTCTGATGTCAGTGGCATGTGATAACATATATAGGCAGTGATACCCATGTCATGTGTGTTGCCTTTTGCATTCCTCCATGTTTTCCAAAATCTAATTTTCCTTTAAGAGAGCATTCAAATTATGATTAGTCTCTTACATTATTTTGTAAAGTGTTTGCCTCCCCATCTCTATGTTTCTTAAGGTCGGTGGTGTGGAGCCATAGGCACACCACCAGTATACCACCAGGGTAGCATGGAAAGGCCAGAACCGCAGAAGTCTTTTCACGCATGGGTGAAAGTCCATATTATGAATAATCCTCATACTAGTATTAACCTAATTTTCCAATGTTAAAGCCAGAGTGGGGAAGAAGCAACTTGAGACTCTTCCCCGCTGTCCTTTGTACTTTGTAGTGCTTGCAGGAGCAGCAGAATTGCAGCTCCCACACTGCCAAGGTACCATGAGAACTTAGTTTTGCTGCGTAACCGCTTTCTGAACTACTTTTTGTTGACAGCAATCTATACATATTTTTCATAACTCATTATTCTATCCTGTATCTGTAAACTAACAGCCTATCCCCAAAGCATCCTACCTGATTCCTTTTTTGTCCAGATGAGAAAATGAGATTACAACCTTCATTGGAGCGTCTACTTGGGTGTGCATGGTGTTGGTGAAAATCTGAATTCAAATTGGCCTGCTAGCAGTATGAGAGCGAAATGGTCTAGCACAGTATACAGTTGGTTTAGAATTTCAGCAAAAGTGTCATGCACTGGCATGGATACGGCTAGAAGCCTGGGTCCTTCTAGTCTGTAGGTTGACCTTTCACTCTCAGGTGACGCTCCAGGTGGTATGGGTGACCTGAGCCATCTCCATGTTATGGCTGAAATTTCAGAAGAAAGGAAGAAGTGTGTTATACTCTCAAAGCAAGGAGACATTGAAACCTCCTAAATAAGACCTCCTGGTATTCAGTATACAGTTCTCAGAAATCTGAATGAAGCAAAGCAGCATCTTCATCATACGAAAGTCATTGTACATAGTACAAAAGTTACTTCCTGTATAGTAAATGGGTTGTGTATATGTGTACGCTTATAAATTTGTTCTGATGCGATATTAAAATTAGCTACTGTCTTATCAATAGACATCTTTCCAGTAGTTTCATGTTTATACACCTTCCAGAAGGGAGCACTCATTTTAGATACAGTATATGCAGATAATTAAAAACAAAATAAAGATTAATAATTATCTTAATTCTTCTGTGCCAGCAGTTCAGCAGTTGGCTGAACATTTCAGCAGTTTCCCTAAATCAGCATCTTTCTGAGCAGGATACATTCATGAATATCCTTTTGTCTAGAGGCTGTGTCGGAGCACCACTCTGAATTATGGTTCATCACACTTTGGAGGAGAGGGAATGGAGAGAAGGGCATACCATGGCTTAGACAGCATCACATGATGTTGCAAATTGGATTCCAACATTTAGCTAAGGATCTGGTTGAATACTCCTGGTATAATGGCACCATAGATTATTAAGCATACAGTTTTCCCTATAACTAATTTTTTTTTCATTAGACAGCATCTCAGGTCTTCACTGGCACTTCTAAAGATCTGCCAAGAATAATGCTGTTCAAACTGCTGGATTGTTTGGGACCCATTATTGTTGTTATACACATGTAACACAGCAGTTCCATTTTAAAAAATAATCCGTTCAAGAATTTTCAGATTTGCATGGTGTGTGCGGTATACAATTATTTATCACGTCTGGCCTTCTGAAACATACTAACCTGCTAAGCCTTGAATACATTCAGATACTCAAGCCATTTTGATATATATCCACAGCAAAGGCTGTGGTCTGTCATGATCGCAGACACCAGAGTTTGTTTCAGAAACAAACACTCAGAGGTGGTGGATGTGACTCATTCACATTAGCAGGGAACAGAGTGATGAGTTAGCCACATATATCTTGCACATTGTCCTCTGATTTGGCTGAAAGAGCCAAGTAATTTCAGTAAAGTCTGTTGCCTCTGATGGGTATGCACACATAAAGTAGTAGTAGAAAGCAGAGATCCATTTCCTCAGTCATTGTTTTTGCATAGTTGCCAAGAATAGATGCTAAATTTTACAGCATGTCCCTTCAGTTTTGACAGGAGGAATATCTAGTTTGTGTACATACAGGTACATATACGTAAATATAAAGTATTAGCACACTAACAGCCCAATCCTAACTTGCACTGGAAACAGGCAGGCTGGCCTGCCTGCCTTGTGTCCAGGGCACGTTTGGGGCCAAAAGCAGTGCTGTTTGAGGCAAGGGAATTGCTTCCCCTTACCCCATGTCACGCTGCAGCAACCCCAATGGGTCTATTTATATCTGAACTACCTCAGGAGGTGATGCAAAATGGAGCAGCCAGAGGCTGCTCTGTGCCGCCCGGGAACAGGGGTCAGGATCCAGCATTACCGCCAGGTCCTGGCCCTGCCTCCCACTTCCCGCCCACTCCCCCCTGGGAATGCCTGCTGCCTACCTTCTCCCCACCCTGGGATGCTCCCCTTGCCCCCCCAGACCCCTGCACTGACTGAGCTCAGCCGGCATAACTCACCATCCTCTGGGGCCCGCAGTGGCATTACAGAAATACGTTTTTGAAGATCAAATTTCGCTGCTGCTGATTCACTGCATCCTGCTTGAGGGTGAGTCCATCCTCAGAAGTAAGTCCCATTAGAGTCAATGGGGCTTGCTCCCCGGAAAGTGTGGATAGGATTGGGCTGTAAGGCTGTAATTATAATGGGACTTACTTCTGAGTTGACATGCATAGGATTGGGCTCTTAGTAAACTTGGGGCCCAATCCTATTTAACTTTTCAGTGCAGAGGCAGCCACAATGCAGCCCAGAGATAAGAGAAAAAAATTTCCCTTGTCTTGAGGAGGCCTCCCTGATGCCCGCTCCTAGCAGGATTCCATGCACAGCTCCTTGGCACAGCTGCATCAGTGCTGGAAAGTTGGAAAGTTTTGGGCCCTTAAACTGCAATCTGATACACACTTTCCTGGGAGTAAGCCCCATTGAACATGATGGAACTTACTTCTGAGCAGATATGCATAGACTTGCACTTTTTCTCCTGGTTTAAACAGTCCTAAGTGGCAAACTAGTGTTATGTGAGCCACTCTATTCAAAATAGGTATGCAAAGCACCTTCATAATTTTTATCCTGGTAACTGATGGTTTTTTTCCCCCTTGCTCTCATTCTCAATGTAGGTGAGAAGCTCATGAGGTACGGCTACCCAGATATTCATTTTGAAACGAACTTACCCTACGAGAGAGATGCTGAACTGATGCAGACTCACATGATGGACCAAGCGATTAACAATGCAATTTCTTACCTTGGAGCAGAGGCACTTCATCCCTTGATACAGCACACACCAAGCACCATGGCTGATGTGGCACCTGTCATCAGTTCAGCTTATGCTCAGGTCTACAACCCCAGCAGGATAGAAAGGCCTATGAGCAGAGAGACAGCTGACAGCAACGAAAACAACATGGATGGCCCAATCTCCCTCATCAGACCAAAGAGTCAGCCCCAGGAAAGAGAGGCTTCTCCCAGCAACAGCTGCCTGGATTCCAGTGACTCAGAAAGCAGCCACGAAGACCACCAATCCTACCAAGGAAACCCTGCCTTAAATCCCAAACGGAAGCAAAGCCCAGCTTACATGAAGGAGAACTCCAAGGCTTTGGATGTCGCTAAAGCAGCTAAGGGCTCTTTAAAGGATATCTACAAGGTCTTCAATGGAGAAGGAGAGCAGTTAAGGGCCTTTAAATGTGAGCACTGTCGAGTTCTTTTCCTAGACCATGTCATGTACACCATCCACATGGGGTGTCATGGCTACCGGGACCCATTAGAATGCAACATCTGTGGCTACCGGAGCCAGGACCGCTACGAGTTTTCATCGCACATTGTTCGAGGGGAGCACACGTTCCATTAGGCCTTCTCTTCCAAAGGGGACTCTGAAGTAGAAAAGAAAAAACTAAACACTGCACATGAAGAAATACTGCACTTACAATCCCACTTTTCCTCAAACATTGACACACCTTTTGTTGTTGTTTTTGTTGCTATTTTTAATTATTATTGTTTTTTGTTATTAACCTTATTTTGCGGACCCAGCCTCACTTGGCACCAGTGGTGAGGTGGGAAGGGAAGGGAAGGGACCAGAAAGCAGTTATGTTTGCTGTTGTTTTTGCTCCAAAAACTGGTGTTAATTTTTTTGTGGGAATTTGAAAGGCAGGCCATTTCTGTCATAGTTTCTTTTTTTCCTGTACATGTTGTGTAATACTGTGGGTACTGCTGAACTCCACTAGGTGCTCTAACATCTTACTAAATTGTCAGCTTTGAGTAGATTAATAATTTCAGGTAAAAGGTAGATACATTTCAGAGGAAAGCCCTTTCAAATATGTAGATACATTTGGGAGTCGGGAACAATACGTAGGGAGGAAAAAAATTCTTGTTCTGCCAAGTTTTACAGCATGAGGAAAAGGTTAATATGAAGCGAGATTTAGGAGCACAAGCCAATATCACTATTCATTTAGAAGTTACTTCTTGAGTTGAGCTACTTTCCTTGGGCTCTGTGTTGTTTATCTGGAATATAAATGAAATGTTTGTGTTATAATAACCATATGAGCCCAATTTTACTTATGGGATGACATCCTGCAGGAGGTTTAAAAATCAATAATGTTGTTTTGCCTACCCTAATGTGCACTTTTAAAAAAATGCTGATATGCTCTTACGTCATTAATGTTAATACCCCAGCTTCTTCATACAGGCACTCCATGAACCTTAATTAGTTGGGCCCCAGCAGCGGACCTGCCATAGACTGAGATGAGGCAAAAGCTCCAGGCGCCGGCTGCTAGGACTCTGTAGAAGCCTCTCTGAGGCTCCTGGCAGGGGCGGAAACTGTGCTTCCAGTTTTCCGGAAGCACAGTTTAAAGCGTCGGGGAACCTCACAGAGGTTTTCCCAATGCACCTGGAGGTTGTGCGAGGCTCCATGAGCCTCAGGTGAGTGGGGGGAGGTGGCTTTTTGAGCGAGGGGGGCAGTGACAGCCTGCGGGGGGCGCCATTGCAGTCCTTTGCCCTGGGAGCGAGGCTGGGGAGGTCCACTGCTGTTGGGTCCTGTGTTTTCGAGGTAGATGTATTCCAGTTCAATTTATTAGGTGACTAACAATTGGGTTCTAGGCATATTTACTTAGAAGTAAGCTCCATTTTGAGTTCGGCAGGAATTTGCTTCCTTGTAAGCATGCTTAGAAATGCAATTTTTAGAAGTACAAATATTAATGTTTATGCCACAGATTCTGCGGCTATAAAATTTGCTTTAGTATCTCAGATATCTCAATTTCAAATGCATTTTTAAATTACAAAATACTTTTTTTCCCCCATTTAATTTTCTACAGTGTTAACTGTGCAGCAGATTTCTAAATGAGGCTTAAAGCTAGGAACATTAGAGTTTGAGGTTTTCTGTTGGGGCACTCTTTGGATTTGCTTATACCTGTTTGATCCAGGGTTATTCTGAACCAAGAGCTTTTATACACGTATGAATATTTCCAGAGAATTTTACAGCCACTTCAGATGATACCTTTTCTACACCACTTCTGCTCCCATTCCCATAAGATGTCTTCAGCTGATCTGGGTTGGTTTTTCCTTTCTTCTGCATCCTCTGTGTTCCAATCCACTCCATTCCCTAGCCCCTTGGAGAAGCTTTTCAGGGTACACGGGGGTCTCCTCTGGGAAGGAGAAGTTCCCTTTTGAGAACATCCTTCCGCATGTGGTACTTGGGATCCAGTACCTAAACAGTTTCTCTACAGCACACAGGAAAACTATGATGTGCAAAGTATCCTCTAGTCATACACACACCTTCTCCATCCACCCACACACCCCACACATATACCATATTTGCAATCTTGGGTCTTGTATCTGTTGCTTTGTGGTTGAAGTTCACACTGAATGTTGAATTCTGCTGACATTTGTATACCAGAATTAATGACCTCTTATAGTTTACAGTATCATTTATTCCCAGAAGAAACTGAATTAAGTTAAGAGCCCCAATTATCCAAGGGCTTTTTTTTTTTTTACTGACAAACTAGCTGCAGCTTCTAGTTAATCTCTTGATCATGTTAGCAAATGAGTGATTAAAGTGAAGAAAGAGGTTACTATTTTGAGGTTGTCATTGTGCAAGCAAGCCCACTGTTGACTGTACAAATTGAAGTGAGCTGTGGTTCTGGTTTCTGATTTCTTCTTTTATTTTTTGCATAATCATATATATACAGGGTGACCCAAAAGTAGGTGGACAGTAGGTGGAATAAATGTTATCATTTACTGTGCACCTACTTTTGGGTCACCCTGTGTATATATGATTATGCAAAAAATAAAAGAAGAAATCAGAAACCTGATTTCTGGTTATATATATTGGTGGCTACCTCACATTTTTCTTTATGTTGAGTACTTTTCCCAGCTTTTGGATTGAGATGTTTGCACATCTTTGTGTAAGAGTTTGAAGAAAGTGCATCCTATTGAATTAGACTGAGTTAAAAAGTTGTTCCTGAGATCTTGAACAAAACCTTGGCTACGTGCATTTTTTGTTATCTCACCTGGAATGAACATAAGTGAACTAGAGGCACAAAGTGCAGCAGTGCAAGGCACTTCTCTTACCCCTTTTCTACTGAAACAATGAAAAAGCCATTGCATAGGACCTTCAGCAGCCACATGTGATGCAACATAACTGGCTGTAGGGGAAGGGGGAATATCTGGCAACTGTGTGCAGAGCAGTGCTTCCCCAGGTCCTTGCGTTTTCTGGTGGCCCCTCTGCATCCTCTGCTGTTGCTAGAGGTCCCTTGACTTCAGTAGCCATTTTTCAAGGAGATTCAGTGGAAAGGAGGGTGTAGGGAAGGTACTTTGCAGTGGTTCCTGTTGCACAGGTGATGCACTTTGGGTGTTGCCCAAAGCAAATATTTCTTTGGGCTCAAAAATGTCTCAGAAGAACAAGGCAGGCTGTCATGATCTCTTCTCAGTGTGAAATAGGGAGGCCAGGCAATGATCCCTCAGGTTTGCCCTACTGTTCCACAAAAGCATCCATTCAAATCCACCACAATCTCCTGCCATTTCTTGTTTGAACGGGAGTGATTCCATTTGAAGATGGGTTTGAACAAGTGTCTGTAGAGCCATCTGACTAAAATCAAAAGGGTGACTGAATTCAATGCGTATATTTAATCCATATATAAGTCCATGCAGGAGGTCTTGACCATATTGTCCATAATGTTGTTTTCTAACCTTTCCACATCTGCCCTGGTAGTAGGTCGTGGCCAAGTGGCATTTCTTTCTGGAAACAAGATTGGCTGGTACAAACTATGTTTGAAAGATAATGTCTGCAATCCTAACCTCACTTTCCTGGGAGTAAGTCCCATTGAACACAATAGGACTTACTTCTGAGTAAACCTGCTTAGGATTGTGCCCAAAAATGCTGAAGTGGGATTATTCTGCATTTGTTTTCCAGTATTTGAAACTGCTTACGATGCTCTTAAGCAGAAGCTACAAAAGGCTTAATTAATAAGCTTGTCCGAAATTAGGTATAGGTAGAAATAGTGATGTAGTGTATGGATTTCATGATGGGGAAACTTAGGTTTACGTTAATAATAATAATAATAATAATAATAATAATAATAATAATAATAATAATAATAATAATAATAATAATAACTACTACTACTACTACTACTACTACTACTACTACTAGGTATTTATATACCGCCTTTCTGGTCATTGGATTACTCCTCTGACTTTATTCAAGGCGGTTTACATAGGCAGGCATTTCTAAATCCCTCAAGGGGATTTTTACAAACATAGAGGTTCTCTCTTTCAAGAACCACAACATTTCAGAATGGATCTTCCTGGTTTGGTCTCACTTCTGGCCTCCAGTTTTCCCATGCAGGCTGGCAAGCAGCTCCATCTCTCACATGGAGGGCAGCCAAGGTGCTTCTTGCTCACACCAAGAGCAGGTGGAATCACTCAGCTCAGCTTGTCAGCTGCTTCAAGGTCTCATTCTCAGCCGTTCAGGGAGTTGCTGGTGTCCTCGAACTGGCGACCTTCTAATGTTATCTCCGGGCTAACGGAGGCTCTACCCTCTAGACCAGACCTCCTGCCCTCCAACAAATTTATGTTGTAAATTCTGCTTGAATTTGCACACCCAAGATAATGGCTACTTATTGTTTACATGATCACTTCTTCCAAGATGAAACAGAACTCATTCGAGAATCCTGAATTAAGGGCACTTTTCTTGACTGGCAAGTCACATCAACTTCTGATTAAACCATTCATACTGTTTGAGGTGGGAGAGTGAAGTGACTTCAGGAGTGGTGGCTTTGAAATTGTAATTGTGTAAACAAGCCCTTGTGTAGACAAGCTTTGAACCTATATTCCACTTTTTCTGAGCTACCTTTAGAGAAGATACACATGTACACACATATCAATTGCTCTTTGAATACACTAAATTAAAAAAAGCAGTTTGGCAATTAGGCACAAAAGCATTTCACAGGAAGGAAGTCACCGGTGCATGCAACTCTTCTTCCTGTTTCACTTTTGAACGATTCACACTCTGTCACTTATCTGCTTTTTGAATTCAAGTTGGGAGCTGGTTCTAAGAGCACCACCTGGGAGGGCCAGAAAAACCTGAGTTCAGCAAAACCTGAGTCAGCATGAAACATGCACAAGCACCATCTAGATCCCAGCCCCCATCTTGTTCATCAAGGACTTTCATCACTTCCCATTGTCCTTGTAGTTTCCAATGATGGTACCAGCAAAGTTCACACAAGCCTTTCTGCATCTGTCTATGTTCCTTCTTGCTTTCTTTTGTATCATTCACATTCTAGATGGCTAACCCCTTCCTACTGATGACTGCTGAATTGCTGTCATGACTGAAAGGAGTTATCAAAAAATGTTCACTGCAGATTCTGTTAAATGTAGAATCTGCCAAACTGGACAAGCTATGCTTTTGCATTGTACGACATAATACCTGATCCTTTGCTGTCCCGAAAGCAACAAGCTTGTAGAGTGGAACAATTCCTTGAGAGGCCCAAATCCAACACAATTGTGTTCTTTTAGCTTCCCATGGAAATTCATAGATCCAAATTTAGGAGGGTTTCAAAAAGCAGAATCTTGGATCTTGAATGATACATATTTTGGCATAAGTTTGCAGAAATTCCTGCTCATGTAATTGTTTGGATTTCAAAATGGCTTCTGTGAGACAGAAAAATGGCAACCTTGCCATTTGTATATCTGCTAAAGTAGCTCTGCAGATAGCAAGAGAAGAAAACAAAATTATGCTGGAAAAAATAATTTCTCTAGGGAAGCATAGGTTTCTGTAAGATTCAGTTTTCAGTATGCAAAATTATGTGCTTAAAATGCAGTATTTCTAATTGTGGTCTTCCTGGGATAGTGGCCTGTGAAAGAAAACCCTTAATGTATGTAAGAACTCAGGCAGATAAATCTCTTGTGACCTGGAGAGGCCTGTGATATAGGAGTCCTTCCTCTGGGCTAAAGACATCCTTATAATTCCTCATTTGGCTCCATTTGTCTTGGCTCCATGTCAGTGTTGATGTAGCCACAATTCTGCCAGCCCATCTCACCCCAATTATTATTTTGCATTGTGCGTGGGAAGGGTTTAAAATTTTCAGATTACAATCCTGTAAAATAGAAGCACCCTGACACCTTCACTACATAGAAAAATTTCAGTATGTTGTCAGCCACCACAGTGGTAAGTAACTAAAAGGCAGAAAATGTTCTACTAATATTTTAATTGCACTGGAATTCATTACCAAACCTATGGAAGACATTTGGTAAATGTCATACACACAATTTCTGCTATTCGTTGTATAATGCCTAGATGATTCAGATCTGATAATTTATGCTCTTTTAAGATATTGATAATACATTCTCTGCTGAGTGAGGAAGGAATAATGTATATTATTGTTACATGTCCAGGGTTTCTTACTTCATTTTGCATTGGATATGCCAAAAAAAAAATCTATAAAACCTATATATCTTCCAACCAATATTTGGGAGTGCTCAGATTATAAAGACAATATTTCTTATCAACACACTATAAGATATTGATCATAGTAGTGTGAAGTATTATTGTAAGGACAATTATCAAGATGGATAATTTGTATTCGCCGTTGTTTTAATAAGGCTGCAGTCCTTAAAAACATCTTCTTGAAACAGTTTGGTGAAGGAACATTGATCTCAGTGTCAATGGTAGTAGTCTGAAGCTTGGCAGGCTAGACAGTGAAATGTTTCAGTTTGATCAAAAGAAGGGAGAAATGGTTTTCTGGGGGAAAAATGTATTCTGAATTAAATTCTGCCCATCTCACAGGTGTACTTATTTGGTCTCTGTTATGTATATGCAGCATTGGGTAGAAATAGCTTAACAAATGTTTCGGAAAGAAACTATTGTTTTGGTTTCAATTGAAATGCAACTTGTGGAGTCCCCTTGCAAAATAGGCCCAGGCTATCTAGAACACAAAGAGATCAGGGGAAAATAATAAAGAGTAGTGCTTTCTGGAGTAGTATATTACTTTAGACAAGAATCAAAATTATGCTGTAGTTCAGAACTGATAAACTCAAATTCAAATGATTGAATGTTTAAAAAAATTGATATTGGGTTAAAGAATCATAAGAAATTTTGGTGCCAACAAAAGGTGAATGGTGGCACATATCCCTCCCTCCCCATTCCCAGTTCATTACACAATGCAGTCAGGATCTTAATGATCCCAGCCCCTGCAGTGGGCTTCTGAGGTAACTCTTCCTATCACAGTGCCTCCAGAATTAACACCAGGGCAGTGTGAGGAGCTGCATTTGCAGAAGGAATCTGGAGGAAGTTTCTGTGTTTATATGTTTATGGGTGTGCATGCTTGTGTACTTCTTTGGGCTTATGCACAATACTGAAATGTAAGTGTTGATTATTTTGTAATCAAATTTCAAACATCCGTTCTAAAAATTATGTGGATTTAAAAATTTGGAGGATGTTCTAAAAAGCCCCATTAATTTCAGTGGGAGACACGTTGGCATGTGCTTCACTCTTCTGCTGAAGTTAGTGGGACCTTCCAGTACTAAACTCTGGCTGCATCATGCCCTTTCTGATTCAGATTTGTTTGGGCTCTATGTTATATATTAGAAATAGATGGTCAGGTCTGAGAAAACACTTTAACAAGGGAATTTTTAACAGCAGCTCAAATTTTGAAATTGTGATCAGAGATTTGATCAAGTTATCAAGCACACTCAAAGCTTGACCACATTCACTTTTGATGTCACATGTAGACATGCAATGTTACGCACCATTTCCTGGGAGTCTGTCCCAGCAGGATTTGCTTCCACATGAACACGTGTAGGATTGCACTGGTAGGAGTTTTTTATTTTGTTTGTTCTCTATGTCCAGTTCTTCCAGTCCTTTTATGTTTAAAGCCTGGCTTAGGGCCCAATCCTGTCCAAATTTCCAGCACTGATGCAGCCCTGCCAACAGGAGGCCTTCTCCAAGTAAGGGAGCATTTCCGCCCTTATCTCAGGGCTGCAGTGTGGCTTCATTGCCGCTGGAATGTTGGATAGGTTTGGGTCCTTAGATCCTGTTTCTTGTAGCTTTGAGCTATTTCCTTTTGAATTTTATATGTTGTCTGTTCATTGTCTGTACAGGCTGTTTACATATTTTTGTATTCGAGTGTAGTTTTATATTAAAAAGCAGAAAAAAGAAAAAAAGCAGTTGATCTGGTAAAAGTATATAAATATATATGTATAAAGGTAAATAATCTTTGTAACACTTTCAAACCTAGGGTACCTAAAGTAATGGCAAGAGCTGTGGAATTGTAATACTGTATATTTGCCTTTTTGTTGTTTTTATTTTCTGGTTGTAATTTTTTTTTTCTTAAAATGTGTATCTTTTTATGACAGATTGGAAATTTTGAATGCAACTATTTAGAAAGATTCAAAATTTTAAAAGATGTCACTTTTTCCTGATGGAAAAATATGCTTTAAAAGAAGTTTGGCTACCGTTCTGTTCCTGGGTAGGGTTTTCTACCCCACCCTCCCAATTTGTTCTTGATGTATCATTCTTGAGTCTGGATTTTAAAACATGCTTCTAGCAGGCTTGAAGTCAATCATATTGTCTACAGATGTTGTTTGAGAGAAACCCTCAGACTGTGTGGGTCATTGTTCCATTGATGTGCAATACTTTCCCTAAAATTCTAATAGTGATTAAATATTCTATGAATGCTTTCTATAAAACTGTGAAGCAAATGGATGAGCAGAGAAAGTAGAAGGCCAATATTCTGACATAGTGGTTTCAGAATGTTCTGTTTTTCCACTTTGATTCATCTATCAAGAAGACCTTTGCATCTGCCATAGACGCCAAGTGCATTGCAGAGAATTCTGGGATCTGTTCTATAGTGCGTATTCAGTTCATAAAAGGCATTGGCCAGGCCTGTTAGGCCTTATAGGTGCCCCACTTGAATTGAGAGTGTGACCAAGAAAACATTCAACACACTTCTGCAGTTGCACATTGTGGTAGAAGATCAGTGGTGAGGGTAGACTGACTTTCAACAATACCTGCCATTCCTGGCATGGTTCCCTGGAACACTGTCAGAGAACCTGTTTTCAAGTATGCTTTTGTTTATAAATTAAGATGTAATTCAGTCAGAAGGCACAAATGTTGTTCCATTTGCCTTGGTCTTCATGTTTAGCCATGCTTATAGGCAACAGCAGATGCTGTCCACTAACTGGGAAGAACTAACATGTTTTCAGTGGTGGAGAAGCAACTGAGTAGACATGTTTCATTTTTTATTAGTGCACTTCTCCACAAGGGTGCCTTGGATCCATGCATGTTCTGTGGTTTTCTTGCTAAGGCCAGGCATATTTGTTTCCAGCATTTTTTATAATTGCAATTGTTCCCCTCTTCAAGTAAAGCACTTAAGATTAAAAATATCTTCTGCCTCCCAGTAGGTCTGATCCAAAATCTATGGAAGACCACAGAAAATGTTTTTTGAATAGCAGAATTTTGGATTGGACTTGAAGCTCTCGGTGTAGGCATTTTGGTCAATGGGAATGTCTCTCAGGAGTCGTGCAGGGGAGGAATTCTCTCCTCAGGACAGCTTATTTTGAATTTCCATTGCCTTATCAGTTGTGATAGGGCTTCTTTTATATGTCGTGCTTTGTTTATATATCTAGTGTATTTGAATACCTATCTCTCAATAGGTGGAAGCCGCTATGCTGTAAATATGTATTTAGGTACATAATAAAAAGACTTTATAGAATTATTTTGGGAAACTGTTACCAAGCATGAAAGCCACCTTGGTGGTGGTGGTTTGTTTTTTTATTTTGTTTTGTTGTGAAAGATTAGCAAAATGAGTCCTATATTTTAAGCACTTGCCAAAAACAATAGATTATTTAAAGAAGCAACTCGCATTCAGAATAGGAGTCTCATTAGACATTAATGCTATTTGGAGCAGGTTGAAAATTATTGCTCAATTTCTAATCCATAGATGAGGACTATGAAAGTTTTCAACTGAGTCAGTTTGCTTCAGAAGGAGGGTCAATAAATGTTTGGTCAACTAGCTAGGTTTGGGTCACTAGCTAGGTTTTATTTGTGGGTGCCTGTAACTCCTTCCCCATAGCTCCCCATACCTTCTGGCTGATATAGCAAAAAAGAAGCTGGATTTTCTCTCATTTGTACTACATCTAGAAAAGGTAAGAAAACAAGATTTTCCCACCATTTGGAAAAGGCTTCTGCTGTTTTTTACCTTTTCCATCCGCAGTGCAAATTAAAGGAACTGGGACAGGATCCATGTGATGTCAGGAATCTTTTCCATAGGCGCTTGTTCTTGCCAAACTGGTGAGTGGATTTATAGGTGCCTATTCTGAAGTATAAATGCTGCCACTTGGCATGAATCTATGCAAGAGAACCAACTTCATTTCCGCCACCATTCACATCATGCATCATCAGGTCTATGGCAGTAATTTGAATTCCTGACACTCTAAGGCGTTATATGTGAACTAGGCAAAACATGGAACTTACAACGATCCTGGGCGCAACAGCTGGAAAAATGTCACCTGGTTCACATGTTACCTTATCCACTTGAGCAAAAAAGAAAATGTCTTGCTTGAAACCGTCAGCTTTCTTTGGCCTTGTACTTTGCTTCTAAAGGAAGTTTCTAGCAGTCATAATGGCAGAAACCTTCAGGAAGCAGACTTGACACATCCTCTTTAACTCATCTATCATGGTTTCCATGCATGTTCTGTTCCTAACTAACACATACCTTCCCTGTTGGCGCCACACAGATATACACTTGGTCCCGTATTTTGCAACCATTCCAACTTAATATCAAACGCATTTATCCACCAAAGTTGGAATGTTTGCATCAGTTTTATTTATTCTTGGAATGCAGTTTCACATAGTGTGCTTTTTCTTGACAGCAATTATAAAGAATTTGCTGGGGGGCGGGGGGGGGAAGCAAATAAGCCAGTTCAGAATGTTTGTATGTAGAAGATAATGGATGCTTTGGTGGACTCATGTAGGTAATAGCTATGACAAAATACTTTCTCCTCCTCCAGCTGTAAGCATTCATGTAAAGTTTCAGTTATAAGAAAGGGATTCTTACACAGGAGAGCCAAATATGGATAAAATAGTTAGAGGTGACTTCTACACCATTTGAAAGGGCTTTGGATCAGGTCTATTAAGAGATATTTTGCTACAGTCTTTTAACAGTGGCAAACACTGCAACAATCAGAACTGGGCTTCTTATTGGACAGATGGTACAATTGCCCAGATTTTTGGACATACTTGTGGGGTTCTTTGTGGTCACCAGTCAATTCTTCCTCATCCGTCTTGTTGGAAGAAAGGTCTGGTGTTGGCCACAAAAGGGGTCCTGAAATGGGGAAAATGGACATTGGACTGCCCCCTTTTTCCCCAAGTGGGAATGGAAAAAGGAACAGGCATCTAGATATGAAGACTATAAACCCAGTGTGTCCAATACCCCCTTAGAATCCAATGCTTTAGAACAACTTATGGGAATGTATTCTAAGAACATGAGTCAGCAATGCTGAAGCTAAATGGAGCTCTTCTAGAGTAGGCAATGCCAAGGTTATCTTGAAGTCTGTAACAACTGCTACATAGTCTAGTCATTTGAAATGCGGTAATTTTTTTTCTTTCCTTACACACATACCAATGGTTCAGTACATGTATGTGTGCACTATATATGGATACGAGTGCGGAAAATGCATGAGCGAGTGAGTCTGAGTCTGTATATAAAATGAGACAAAGCTGCAGAAACTTTGTAATACTTTGTGAAAATGATTATATTATGAACATTTGTACTGTGCACAGCTACTGGAATTAAATGTAGGGAATCTCAGGAACAAGCATAAAATTTGTCCAAGACTTATTTCTCAAATGTGTATGTGCAGTTTTTAATTCTGTATACTATTTAATATTTTACCAATAAAAATAAACTTCTCACATGAAAGTGGCTTGTTACAGAAAGTTTCATATGTTGCTGATGGGGTTCCACACCTTTCTACCTCTTTCTACCAAGAGCTTGAAAGGCGGGAAACTGTTTTGGTAAAATTGATGCCTGTGCACCGTAGTCACCTGAAACTTATCAAGGGCACCGGGGGGGGGGGGGAGGGGGAGGACATGAGCAAAACCAGTGCCAGATTTGGAGGTCTTAGGTAGGGTCTTGGAGGACTTGGGTCTTGGAGATCTTGGGCACTCTTAGTGGGCCTTCTTAACTAGAAGGGATGAGATGTCCAAATTGAGAATTCACTCAGGTGGCCTCCAACCTCCTGGGGTGTTGTATGCAATGGGAAGATAGTAGCACTGTTGTAGTAGAGGGACCTTCTGGGGTGTTCTATGTAATGGGAAGATAGTAGCACTGTTGTAG
This sequence comes from Tiliqua scincoides, assembly GCF_035046505.1. Classification (NCBI taxonomy): domain Eukaryota; kingdom Metazoa; phylum Chordata; class Lepidosauria; order Squamata; family Scincidae; genus Tiliqua; species Tiliqua scincoides. Next base: position 128,808,542 of record NC_089821.1, on the reverse strand, counting down.
TAGAGCGACGGGCCTGACCTGGCCTGCCAAATGTCTAGCCTAGCCACTATCAGGAGCCAGTCCTAAATACAATTATGCCCGCAGCCTGTCTTCAAATATCCACTGAAATCCTACTCATTAGATTGGGAAGATTTCAGGAAAGAAAATGGAGACTGTGAGCAGGAATTCAAAAGTTAATGTGTATAATTCAGTATTGACAAGCCAGTCATGTTTGTGGTGCTTTTATACCAAGGGCCCCAAAACAACAAAAGAAGTGTTCATGACAAACTAAGACAGTGTATCTCAAACTGTGGGTCGGGACCCACTAGGTGGATCGTGAGCCATTTTCAGGTGGGTCCCCATTCATTTTAATATTTTATTTTTAATGTATTAGACTTGATGCTACCATGATATGTGACTGCATTTGGAGAAATGTTGCAGACCTGTACTTTTAACAAGCTACTATATATCGTTTTGACAATGATAGTCAATGGGGCTTAATCCTGGATAGGATTGCAGCTCAGGATTGTTAAAAAATTTTCCTGCTTGATGACATCACTTCCAGTCATGACATCAATTCCGGTGGGTCTTGACAGATTCTCATTCTAAAAAGTGGGTCCTGATGCTAAATGTGTGAGAACCACTGAACTAAGGTATTATGGAAGAAACTTATATAGATGACAGCCCACCAAATGTATCAAGTGTTTGTTGATTTGGGGTACAGGCTGAAGTTTCCTTCAAATAGTAGTAATTTTACTTTTTAAAAATTACTTTTCAAATTTCACCACTTCAAATATCTGGAAGTAATTTCACTTTTCTTATGAAAGCCAAATGTTATGAAAATTATTATTCAGTTGTTAATTGTCCATATAGGTGTATGCTTCAGGAGGGGGCAGCAGATGGGGCAAGACTTCCCCACTAGTATTCTTCAAAAAGTACCACCACCACTGCCACAGCTGGGATTACTTGCAACTCACACACTCTGAACAGTGGCTGGAGTGCATGGGTTGTAAAAGTGTGCTCACAGTTGAATCATTGGTGCCAGCAGTGGCAGATTTTGAAGAACTCCAGTGGGGTGGGCCTGCCTCACCTGCCCCCCCTTACCACATCTCCCTGGTATGCCTACAAGATGAAATTGAGTACAGTCCCATATGAAAGAGGCTGTCACTTTAGCAATAGAAGGAAAGCCATTTATATCTATATAAATGTATACATCTATATATATATCTATATAAATGTAAACATCTATATTGATTGCATCATCATATTAAATACCTTGTTAAATATGAACATACCCTGCTGTTTGCCTCCTAAAGGATAAGAATATTCTTGAAACGCAGGTTTTCTAACTTCCACCTTTTTCTAATCTGCTTTTCTTCTTCATTCACACAAAGAGAGAGAGAGAGGAGCCTACTATGACTTGCAGCAACACTGATAATCAGGAAAAAAGAATGATGGAACCTCTGTATTTCAAGCTCTGACTCCTGACCAAGAGAACAACAGGGAATCAATTGCTTTAAATAACAAAAATGTTCTCCATCTAACCATCTTTGCTGATTCATGTTGAGTTTGGTGTTGAAACTGTTGCGGTCCTTTTCCACGAAATCCACTCCGATACGGTCTGCATCTTGATACATGCAGACTTGGTGACTTCTGTCTGTACTTTAGAATCTGATGCACACAACACTTAGCAACATGTGTGCAACTGCTTTCCAGTCTTATCAGGATGAAGAGGAAAACAATAATGGAGCATAGAGCCTGACATAATCTTCCCTTCAGTGGTTTGCCACAACTTTGCTCTCTCATGAGGCTACAAAGAAAATTTTTTCCAATCTAACACTTATCAAGATGGAGACATGTGGCTAGGCCTGTTCTTCAAGATAAAATGTTTTGGCTTCCAACAGCCTGATAGCTTATCTAGCATTCTAATGGCAAGCCTAATCTTTTTCCTGATCTGTGAAACTTCTGGTTTTCTGAGGAATTGGCAAGGAGTTGTGTGTAGTGGTACAGGGGCGAGAAATGACATTGCTAATAGTAACCCCCTTTCACTCTGCATGTTACAGATAAAATTGCATATATACATACATAAAACCTTTATTGGTATAGATCAGGGGTCGGCAACCTTAAACACGCAAAGAGCCATTTGGACCCGTTTTCCGGAAAAAAGGAAACCTTGGGAGCCACAAAACCCTTTTGACATCTAAAATGAAGATAACACTGCATATATAGTTTGCACTCCCCTCTTATAGGTCCCAGTTATATAATACACTCCCCTCTTAGAGGTCCCACTAAAAATCAGGTCCAGACCCACAGTTAGAGAACAATAGTTTTAGATTGTGCACAGGTGAACTGCTTGTGAAGGATACTGTCATTCTTTACTGTCATTTACTTCTGTACTTTTGTAAATGCCTTTACACACAATACTACCTCTGAACAAGACCACTTAGTACTACTTAACACTGTTCAGAAAAGTGCTCCTGAACAAACAAGCTAAGAGTTCAAAACTGCATAAAATAAAAGGCATACTAACAGTGATTACTTCACAACCATGAAATATGCTTTGGTGCTACATATACAGTATGTTACACATACAGTATACAAACATATACAGAGGTGCAGGGGTGCACCTTGGTGCAGGGGTCTCCAAACCCCTTTCAAGTTTCCAAGTGAAGGAAATGGAGCAGTGAGAGTGTGAGTGAGTGACGGGGGGGGGGGGGTGCTGAGTGGGGAGTTTGAAGGCTGTAATCCTATGCACACTTTCCTGGGAGCAAGCACAATGGGACTTACTTCTGAGGAGACACGCACAGGATTGTGCTCTGAGCTTGGGAGGAGGCCAGAGCAGCTGCACACAATTGCTTGCTTTAGCCTTGGCTCCATGGGGTCAGGGCTGCTTGTGGGAAGCGGGGATCATCAGGGTGTTCAATGGGACTTACTTCTGAGGAGACATGCACAGGATTGTGCTCTGAGCTTGGGAGGAGACAGAGCAGCGCTCAATTGCTTGCTTCTGCCTTGGCTCCGTGGGGTCAGGGCTGCTTGTAGGAAGGGGGGGTCATCAGGGTGTTCAATGGGACTTACTTCTGAGGAGACATGCACAGGCTTGGGCTGCAGCTCCAGCAGGAAGGAACGTGCAGGGGCGGGGGCTCGCCCTCGGCAGAGGAGCTGCTCCGCCAGCCGTTCGCACCCTCTCCAATGGGGCGCAGCCGCAGCCCGTATGCTCGGGCTGGTGAGTGGCGTGCGTTGCGGGAGGGGCGAGCCCCTCTCCCAGGACAGGTTGGCCCCGCACAGAGCTGCAGCCGAAGGCTCAAAGAGCTGCTTGCGGCTCCAGAATGGCAGGTTGCCGACCCCAGGTATAGATAAAGGAAATGTAATTTAAAAAAACACAACAACAAACAAAAAAACAATAAAGTAAAACAATCATAATCAGCCATTTCCCCCATCATAAAGTAACAGAGTAACAGTACTCATCATAAAGTAGCAGAAGAGAGAGAGAAAGTAATAGACCAATTTTTTGTTGGGAAAATGGCATTGGATTAAAGCAGCTTTTTTCAACCACTGTGCCACAGCACATTGGTGTGCTGTGAATGGTTTGCGGTGTGCCATGGGAGTTTGGGGGAGAGTCATTTATTAGTAGGACCATTAGGGGATGACAGCCCCCATTGGTAGTGCAGTGTGCCTTCTCTATTGTCAAAAAAAACTGAAGGTGTGCCTTGACAATTTTAGCACCTTGTCGATGTGCTGTGAGATGAAAAAGGTTGAAAATTGCTGAATTAAAGTATTAACTCCATGGTTACTTTTCTACAATGGAAAAGGTGTTTCCTTTCTTTGAGGAACCCTACATGACTTAAAAAAAAATATAGGTTTTATTTTAATCATAATATAATTTACAAGCCCGCAAATTGGTCCAATCTCTCCTTTTCATAAAACAACTTTCAAAGAAAAAGAAACAGTTACCATTTCTCCAAAAAAGGAAGTGAGTCTAGTCCGTTCATTCTTCCTTTCCGCAAGATCTATTCTAGAACATTGTCCACATGAACTCTCATCATCTATTCTTTGCTACATTGCTTGCTAAGTGCGTTTTGTTGATTTGCTTAGTCAAGGCTGTAAACATAGGAGATAAGCTGCACTGAACACATTGGGCTTTTTTTCTGAATAAACATGCAAAGGACTGAGAAGCACAAAAGGCATGCAACAATTTGCTCTTTGCTTGGGATGCAACATAATTTGGAAGAGGGCATGTTGGAGATCTGAGACAAAGGATAATTTGCAAGATGGAACGTTCATGTTTAGAAGTGCCTCCAACTGTGCAGAGGAATGAACCAGATGACCTTCTGTTCCCTTCCATACTTGGAATTTTATGATGCTTAAAGCCATAGAGATACAGTCACAACCTTGTCAGGCCTTCAGACCATATGATGCTCCTTTTCACACGAGGAAAAGATGAAATGATAATGGGGTGAAGAGCTGAATAGACCACAAGAAGATGATTTTGGTACTGGGAAAATATGGTGCAAAAGATTGAGTCACTGTACATAGGATAGTTTGGATAAGATTAGGAGAGTTCCTTGTTTCATTTGACACTAATTATCAGTACAAGCCAAGACATCTTGCTGTATATACTGTAATCACGAAGCCTGGAAAAACCTTATCTACATGGCTGTGAAAAACCTTATCTATATGGCTGTGGTGTGGTGATGCACTCCCTGCGCATCATACTTCTCAGTTGTGCTCACAGTCCGCAAGGGGAGACTGAGGTATTTCACAGCAACCTGGCTTGCCTGTCCTTGATCTGCCTCAGCTGGATCCATGGGGGCAGAAACTCTACCACCAGAAACAGAACAGACAGCCCACCTCAAGCCTTGGGTTAGCCAAGCATCCCACAGTTTTGGAGCTTATTGCCAGATAAAGGAAAGGGGAATGCCAGCAAGGCAAAAAGAAGTCACAATCAGTTGGTCATCCAGTTGGTAGGGATGACCCATGCAACTATTCCATGGAGTGTTGCCTTCAATCTAAATTGGCTTCATTTGCAATCAGAATTACCACTTAACTATACCTGGTTGGTTACAGGCAATTCTGAGTTATGTTGACTACATGGTCTCTGATAATCCACAAGAAAGGAACGTAGGGGAACAAATGGAGCCCAAGTATTTTTATTTATTTTATTTATTTATACAGGTATTTATATACCGCCTTTCTTTGGTCGTCAGATTTCTCCTCAGTCTTTAATCCAAGGCAGTTTACATAGGCAGGCTGTTCTAAACCCCCATAGGGATTTTTCCAATTGAATAGTTCTAGTCTTTCATAGAACTCCTCGTTCCAGCTGGATTCCTTCCCAGTCTGGCCTCTCTCTGGCCCTTCACCTCCCACGCTCCACTCGACAGCAATTCCTCTCTGCCACCGAGGGTCGGCTCATCAGTATATCAGCGTGTCCTCAGTTCTTGGGTACTTCTGGTTGTTTCGAACTGGCAGCCTCAGATCTTCAGGCATACAAGGCAGCAGCTTTGTATGACATAGTGGAAATACATAGTGGAAGACATAGTGGAAATGGAAAAGGTGCAAAAGAGAGTGACTAAGATGATTACTGGGCTGGGGCACCTTCCTTATGAGGAAAGGCTACAGCATTTGGGCCTCTTCAGCCTAGAAAAGAGGCGCCTGAGGGGGGACATGATTGAGACATACAAAATTATGCATGGGAAGGATAGAGTGGATAGAGAGATGCTCTTTACACTCTCACATAACGCCAGAACCCGGGGACATCCACTAAAATTGAGTGTTGGGAGAGTTAGGACAGACAGAAGAAGATATTTCTTTACTCAGTGTGTGGTTGATCTGTGGAACTCCTTGCACAGGATGTGGTGATGGCGTCTGGCCTGGATGCCTTTAAAAGGGGATTAGACAAGTTTCTGGAGGAAAAATCCATTACGGGGTACAAGCCATGATGTGTATGCGCAACCTCCTGATTTTAGAAATGGGTTATGTCAGAATGCCAGATGCAAGGGAGGCACCAGAAGGAGGTCTCTTGTTATCTGGTGAGCTCCCTGGGGCATTTGGTGGGCCACTGTTTGATACAGGAAGCTGGACTAGATGGGCCTATGGCCTGATCCAGTGGGGCTGTTCTTATGTTCAGCTCTACCAACTGAGCCGGACCTCCTGCCCATAGAAACAGAAAAATAAAATGGAGATGGATATATCTCCCAGTGAATGGCATTGCCAGAGATACTAACCAGGGTTCATAGCAAGCCAACATATTCATAGCTGACAAAACAACACTTCCTTAGCTTTTTTGTGAGTCAAGGGACTGAACTTCAACTTTCAATGAGTTGAAGTGGCTGGAATGACTTGCACATGAAGAGGTGTTGTGAGGACAAATGTTCCAATGATGGGTGATCGGTATATACAGAAGGTCAGACATGAGTATGAAAGGCATAGTGACATAGCTAATGATCGTGTAGCCCGGTATGAAGCTCAAAATGTTGCCCGGAAAGTGATGACATAACCGGAAGTGACATCATACCCAGGCTTTTTAAAAAGTGAAAGTTGGGATTAACACACGGTAGCTCTTGCCCCCAAACTGTAACCCATATGTAAAGGCCACAGTAGTCACAAAAGCAAAGAATCATAGACTGCTCTAGAAAGAACCAAAAGCTGCTTTGCTGTGTTACAGAAAACCTTGGCTTTGCAAACTGGGCCCCACAGTGTTTATGTTAAAACAACAGGTGTGGAATGCAAAAGATAACAGGAGACTAGGCAATGGTCTCAGGCTGCACTAACGAAATGGGCCTGAAGTCCTGGCAAGAAATATCTTATCACTCCTTATCACTTATGAAATCATGTCGGTCTCCACACCTGTCTTTTGAGTATTTTGTGTTATACTGCCTTCTGCTGACTTTTGGAAATTTTGTGATTTTTTAAGCTTTCAAGGTGAAACCCCACCTCTTGCCATCTCTGATGCAAATTTCAGCGAATGAAATGTCTAGATTTGGATACAAAGAACCAGAAATTGTATAAAAGTTGAAATCACTATTGGTAAGTGTGCTCATTTGCTTTGGACAAGAGTCCCGTGAGCACCCATTGCATGCAACTGAATAAAGAGCCTGCAAACTTTCACTCCTCGGTACCGAGTCTTCTTGAGTTGCTTTCTTTCAACCTTGCAACAGGATGATCCCACTTCCTCCTCCCAGAAGCTCACCACCCACTTGCTCTGCTGCCTCCCCCAAGTCAGTGGCATAGCTAAGAATCTATCTACAACCTGGGGTCATGGAACATTTTGTTGCCCTCCCCCCCCACATGACAAAATCAAATTGAATTAAGAAAATAAAAAGTTATTGGTTCCATGCTGTATCATAACAACATCTCATTGGCACTCAAAAAAACAGTCTCATAAGTCAGTTTGGGGTTAAGCAAATCTACCTTTTTGTTTCACAAGGCAGTTGTGTTTTCATTTTCTGGTTTTCTGGCCTTACCTTTTGATAGAAAACAGATATTCCAGTGCAGTTTGCTTCATTGCATTCTGCATTAAATTACCTTTCCAATGATATATGATGGTATTATTCATACATAATGAATATTATGGGAGACAGACCAGGGACAGACTGCACTTGCTCCCGGTGTGGAAGGGATTGTCACTCCCGGATTGACCTTTTCAGCCACACTAGACGCTGTGCCAGAACCACCTTTCAGAGCGCGATACCATAGTCTTTCGAGACTGAAGGTTGCCAATACAATATTCATACATACCAAGATTTCAAAATTTTGGTCACTAGTGTCAAGCTCAGCTTGTTGCTCCCCTAAAGCTTGATGCCCGGTGCAACTGCTACCCCCTGCCCCTCTTAGCTATGCCACTGAAAAGGTATGAACAAAGTAGAAAGTCCCAGGAGTTTTGTAAGATACGTTTCATGCTCATCTTCCCTTTGCCTTTACAGACTTTGTACTGGCAACCTTCAGTCTCGAAAGACTATGGTATCGCGCTCTGAAAGGTGGTTCTGGCACAGCGCCTAGTGTGGCTGAAAAGGCCAATCCGGGAGTGACAATCCCTTCCACACCGGGAGCAAGTGCAGTCTGTCCCTGGTCTGTCTCCCTGGCTATGGGCCTTCCTTCTTTGCCTCTTAGCCTCAGACTGTTGGCAAAGTGTCTCTTCAAACTGGGAAAGGCCATGCTGCACAGCCTGCCTCCAAGCGGGCCGCTCAGAGGCCAGGGTTTCCCACTTGTTGAGGTCCATCCCTAAGGCCTTCAGATCCCTCTTGCAGATGTCCTTGTATCGCAGCTGTGGTCTACCTGTAGGGCGCTTTCCTTGCACAAGTTCTCCATAGAGGAGATCCTTTGGGATCCGGCCATCATCCATTCTCACGACATGACCAAGCCAATGCAGGCGTCTCTGTTTCAGCAGTGAATACATGCTAGGGATTCCAGCACGTTCCAGGACTGTGTTGTTTGGAACTTTGTCCTGCCAGGTGATGCCGAGGATGCGTCGGAGGCAGCGCATGTGGAAAGCGCTCAGTTTCCTCTCCTGTTGTGAGCGAAGAGTCCATGACTCGCTGCAGTACAGAAGTGTACTCAGGACGCAAGCTCTGTAGACCTGGATCTTGGTATGTTCCGTCAGCTTCTTGTTGGACCAGACTCTCTTTGTGAGTCTGGAAAACGTGGTAGCTGCTTTACCGATGCGCTTGTCTAGCTCGGTATCGAGAGAATGAGTGTCGGAGATCGTTGAGCCAAGGTACACAAAGTCATGGACAACCTCCAGTTCATGCTCAGAGATTGTAATGCAGGGAGGTGAGTCCACATCCTGAACCATGACCTGTGTTTTCTTCAGGCTGATTGTCAGTCCAAAATCTTGGCAGGCCTTGCTAAAACGATCCATGAGCTGCTGGAGATCTTTGGCAGAGTGGGTAGTGACAGCTGCATCGTCGGCAAAGAGGAAGTCACGCAGACATTTCAGCTGGACTTTGGATTTTACTCTCAGTCTGGAGAGGTTGAAGAGCTTTCCGTCTGATCTGGTCCGGAGATAGATGCCTTCTGTTGCAGTTCCAAAGGCCTGCTTCAGCAGGACAGCGAAGAAAATCCCAAACAAGGTTGGTGCAAGAACACAGCCCTGCTTCACTCCGCTTCGGATGTCAAAAGGGTCTGATGTGGAGCCATCGAAGACAACAGTGCCCTTCATGTCCTTGTGGAAAGATCTGATGATGCTGAGGAGCCTGGGTGGACATCCAATCTTGGGGAGAATCTTGAAGAGGCCATCACCTCTTCAAGAAAATGTAGTCACCGAAGAAGCACTAAACAACATTGAGTGCCTGCCTGTGCTGGAAGAGCTTGACAGTGAACCAACCCTAGAAGAACTTCACGTGGCCCTGGACTCCCTTGCCTTTGGCAAGGCACCTGGAAAAGACAGCATCCCTGCTGAAGTCCTAAAATGCTGCAAAGAGATCATCGTCACTGAGCTGCATGAAATCCTCTGTCTCTGCTGGAGAGAAGGTGGAGTACCTCAAGACATGAGGGATGCAAACATCATCACGCTGTACAAGAACAAAGGTGACAGGGGTGACTGCAACAACTACCGCGGCATCTCTCTCCTTAGCGTTGTAGGAAAGCTGTTTGCCTGAGTTGTACTAAAGAGGCTCCAGGTACTTGCAGAGAGCGTCTATCCAGAATCGCAGTGTGGATTCCGAGCTAACAGGTCCACCACTGATATGGTATTCTCCCTTAGACAACTGCAGGAGAAATGCAGGGAACAACGACAGCCACTCTTTATAGCCTTCATAGATCTCACAAAGGCTTTCGACCTGGTCAGCAGAGACGGCCTTTACAGACTAGGTTACAAAATATTCACAGCTCTTATTTTCTGTTTTTAAAACATGAACAGGAGGGGCCTCGGTATCCACAGGGGATCTGTTCTCAGGCCGCCGCCCCCCCGCCCCACAGATGCTGAATTTCAGGGATAATTAAATCTGTGATCGGTCCCACCTGAGCCCTCTGGAGGCAACCAGAGCTGCACTCTGGTTGCTGCCAAAAGGCTTTCTGAAGCTGCACCCACCCGCTGCCTCTGCCTCAGAATGGCTTTTCAGTCAAAAAAAAAATCTACTTGCGGTTTCCGGAGGGAAACTGGAAGTGAAGTTTTTATGTCATGTAAAGCATTCTGAGGTTCAGCTCGTAGAGGGCTCCATCATGATCCATCAGTGTATGGCCCTGATAGCAGCTTCAGAGTGGGCAGGAGGAAGGTGATTCTGAATGGAGGAAAGGGTAAAAACCCTCTTCCAGTATGACACTTTCCTGATCCTCAAAGCAGCCATGGGGGCTAATTATGAAAAAGTCACTACAGAAGATCATAATTATGGATTTCCCGTGTTGCATCTAGGTTGGTCATGACTATAACCATTGTCACAAAAAAAAAAAATCAAAATCAATGCATCCAATTACATAGCAATTGCTTTCAAAGATATTATCATAGCAATTACTTTTAAAGAGTTGTAGATGAAAAGAAAAACCTTTCCTTTTGATCTTGTGTTTCCTTCATCTCCCATGATCTTCAAGGTCAAGAACTTGACATTGAGGTTCAGGTGGGAGCCAGTCAAGCAGGGTCTTTCTTGCCCTCTGGATACATGACTGGCCTCCTTCAGGAATTCTGGATAATTGCTGTTGTAGTTCTTTGCAGCCATGAGATATGCACCTGCAGTTTCTCACGGAATACGCCTTCATAGCAAGAAGCTAATAATTGCTCTGCCCTCAGTGCATTAGAAAACAGACTGCTTACATAAAGTGTGATATATCTCTCATCTGTTTATTGCTCTCAATTTGTTTTGTGATTCATATTTTGCATGTATAAATGCTTGTTTAATTCCTGACAGAAGGGCCACGCTCATTAAGGAGAGAGACGAAAACATTGCCTGCAGCAAAACAGTGGTAAGTCTAACACAGGACAAGTTAACACAAACCGCTCAGTCAGACACATCCAGGTTCTGGCATGTGGCAGCCCTTGGTTCTTTATCTTACCCCACTCTATATAAAATTACCACTTGTGCCAGATCAGATGTCAAAAAGGCAATTAATTGACAATACATGAAGGTTGGTTGAACTTTTGTGCAGCGATATTGGTAGATATTGCCATAATCTTTTTTTTTTTTGCCTAGTCTACTTGAATTAGCAGTTATTTAAGTGCTTCCTTCTTGCCCAATGGCGTGCAAACTATGTTCTGAGGAATCATGATAATTTTTTGAGAGATTTTAAAGGTTTCTCAGTGGAAAGCTTAGCAATGGCAGAGGAGTGTCCCTGAAAGATAGTTTCTCATAAGAACATAAGAACAGCCCCACTGGATCAGGCCATAGGCCCATCTAGTCCAGTTTCCTGTATCTCACAGCGGCCCACCAAATGCCCCAGGGAGCACACCAGATAACAAGAGACCTCATCCTGGTGCCCTCCCTTGCATCTGGCATTCTGACATAACCCATTTCTAAAATCAGGAGGTTGCGCATACACATCATGGCTTGTACCCCATAATGGATTTTTCCTCCAGAAACTTGTCCAATCCCCTTTTAAAGGCATCTAGGCTAGACGCCAGCACCACATCCTGTGGCAAGGAGTTCCACAGACCAACCACACGCTGAGTAAAGAAATATTTTCTTTTGTCTGTCCTAACCCGCCCAGCACTCAATTTTAGTGGATGTCCCCTGGTTCTGGTATTATGTGAGTGTAAAGAGCATCTCCCTATCCACTCTGTCCATCCCCTGCATAATTTTGTATGTCTCAATCATGTCCCCCCTCAGGCATCTCTTTTCTAGGCTGAAGAGGCCCAAACACCGTAGCCTTTCCTCATAAGGAAGGTGCCCCAGCCCCGTAATCATCTTAGTCGCTCTCTTTTGCACCTTTTCCATTTCCACTATGTCTTTTTTGAGATGCGGCGACCAGAACTGGACACAATACTCCAGGTGTGGCCTTACCATAGATTTGTACAACGGCATTATAATACTAGCCGTTTTGTTCTCAATACCCTTCCTATTGGTCCCAAGCATAGAATTGGCCTTCTTCACTGCCGCCGCACATTGGGTCGACACTTTCATCGACCTGTCCACCACCACCCCAAGATCTCTCTCCTGATCTGTCACAGACAGCTCAGAACCCATCAGCCTTTCTCCATCAGTGTTCTCCACAGATCATCTAGTGGAGATGGATCCAGTGGAACCCATAAGTGTTCTCCACTGTTAGTAGTATTACTTAGCAATGTGCAACCTCAGGTGTGCGTCAAAGAAATGGTCTGAAATACGTAATCAGACATACTTCAAGTGCTGAAACCAATCACCTTTGTCCCTGGTCAGATGGGAGAACACCCTCCTCAGGAAGAAGGGCAGTGTATGTGCAATAAGCCATATGATTACAGGTATGGGTCACTGAATGACTGGGATGTGTTCCACAAACCCTGTTGTTAGGTGAATTTGCTGTTGTCCGGGAGCACCCCAGAATACCTTGCAGGGCCAGCAAGGCAGGAAGGAAGGTAGCTAGCTGGCTGCAAAACTTTCCTTTGCTCTTTTGCCGCCAGCTGGCTGCATTCCTTTCTGCCTTGCATGGGTTAGCCAGTTGAGGGCCCAATCCTATCCAATTTTCCAGTGCTGGTGCTGCTGTGCCTATAGGATATGCACTGCTTCCTGTGTTGGGGATATAGTCACAGAGGCCTCCTTAAGGTAGGGGGAACGTTTGTTCCCCTACCCTGGGGCTGCATTGTGGTTGCACCGGTGCTGGAAAGTTGGATAGGATTGGGCTGTAAGCTGGCAAGGCAGAAAGGAAGGTAGCTAGCTGGCTGTGAGCATACAAGGGAAGTGCACAACATGGGGGCAGGTGGTAGAGCTGGCAAGGAAGGAGGAAAGGAAGCTAGTCCAGTGAGTATGGGGACCACTGTTGTATATGTGATCTGTCATTGCCAGAACATTATGTGGTACATACCTATAATAATAAGAAATGTGTAGTTTTTAGGGTGGACTCTTTCTGCTTGGGATACAGATAAAGACCAACAGAGCAGTCCTGTGCATCACATGAGTGGACTTTAGAACATTCCCCAGAATCCTCTGCAACCCCCAGGGGTCCCATGGCAATGGAGATCCTTGGGCTATAAGGGAGAACATTTGAACTGTTCTAGCCCTGAATTGGTTCTGAATCATATCATGCTTCTCAAATGCTCTCATGTAAGGTGAAGCCAAAAACATAATTGACATCTAGACCAGGGGTCTCCAAACTATGGCCTGGAGGCCACTTTCAGCCCTCCACAAAATTTTATCCAGCCCGCAACTTCAAATATTTTTTAGTGCTAAATTTGTTTCCTAACACTTATCATTTATACTAATTATATATCACTTTTCAGTGATTTTTCATTTTCATTTTTCAGCATAGCATTATTTCTTTGTAATTGTCACATTTCTCTTTGGTTCTGAATCATATCAAGCTGATTACAAAAAATGATCCAAGTAAAATTTATTCATTCATTTATAAAACTGATTATTTTCAGCCCGCAAAAATGTGAAAATATACAATGTGGCTCTTGTACTGAAAAGTTTGGAGACCCCACTCTAGATAAATAAAGTCACTGTTTTTTCCTTGTCCATTGATTCATTTTTTAAAATAAAAAAAGAAATAGATTAATCAGTTTATTGCCTTTCTCCACTCAAAAAAAGAAGGAAGTTTTGTTCAAAAATGTAATATGTCTGCCAGAACATTCCCTAGCAACAGCGCAAACCATTTTAGCTTTCAACATAATTTCTAATCCTACTTATCCTGTCTTCTTGGATCCTAATCAAGTATATCAGTTTAAATGTATACAAAGTATTGCAGGAATTTTGTAATCAGGTTTTGATAAAGCAACATGTTTAATTCTTGCATTATGGTATATTGCAGTTTGTTTTTGTCCCTGTGTCTGATAAACTATACCTTTATAATTTCAGATCCATACACTATGGGAACCTCAACTATTCTAGACATAATTGCATTTGCATGGTTATTTTTATCTCATTTCAGTTCTACTCTTCATGCACTTTTTAGATATCAAAAAGCAATATGGAATACTTTGTGGGATGAAGCAGGGCCACTTAACCATGTATCGAGGCTGGAATCCATCCCATGTGCATTTGAATCTGTCTCCTGCGCCTATGAGACTCTTGTAAAAGATGGGGGAAAACTGCCTGTCCATTTTTTGTAATCTTAGAGGAAAGAAGGGAGCAAGTGTTTATTGTTACGGAGAACTCGTGCAAGGAAAGCGCCCTACAGGTAGACCACAGCTGCGATACAAGGACATCTGCAAGAGGGATCTGAAGGCCTTAGGAGTGGACCTCAACAAGTGGGAAACCCTAGCCTCTGAGCGGTCCGCTTGGAGGCAGGCTGTGCAACATGGCCTTTCCCAGTTTGAAGAGACACTTGGCCAACAGTCTGAGGCTAAGAGGCAAAGAAGGAAGGCCCATAGCCAGGGAGACAGACCAGGGACAGACTGCACTTGCTCCCAGTGTGGAAGGGATTGTCACTCCCGAATCGGCCTTTTCAGCCACACTAGACGCTGTTCCAGAACCACCTTTCAGAGCGCGATACCATAATCTTTCGAGACTGAAGGTTGCCAACTATATTCAGCTCTGTAAATCTGTAAAAGAAATACAGTCCAGAGAGGGGTGGCATTTTCGGACAATAGCAAGAGGTTAAGGTGTGCAAGCTTCCCATAAAAGAGCAATACACAGGGAAATGGTCTGGCAAAGGTACTTCTGTGACTTGGAATGGAGAGCCTCATGTTGATTTTTATGCTACTGCATGTTCACACTGAAATATTTGGTGGTTGTTTCAATTCAGTAAACCCAAAAACAATTTGCACTGTAAGAGACTTGAATTGACCCCTGAGTTGCTCCTACACTGTCCAACTGAACCAGGATATCACAAAAGTGCACTGTATGAGATTAGCTGGTTGCCTTTCAGAGCTTTTAGAGCTAGGTAGGAATTTTTTGCTTTCCCCAGCAGCAGCACAATCCTGGGGATCCTGTTGCTGCAATCCCCCTGCCCCGCCCATTAAGGAGCCAAACCTAAGTGTTCCCTGGCTGGTGAGCCACCAGTTTGGGAACCCTGGCCTTTAGAGGCTTTCTGGCACAGGGATGCTGGTTGGTGAGCCCTCTGGTTGGAATTACAAAGGCAACCTCAAAAGCTTTCCAGCTAGGGGAAATGGGTGCAGTCCAGCTGCCTCAACACTTTGGGGCTGGCTTTGGGAAGCGTGGGCCATTTTTTTTTAACAGACTGTGGATTTGAATGGGGGGGAAGACCCATCCTGGGGAACAGATGGTCATTTGGTGTCTCCCATTGATTAGTTGCCACACTTAAGACAAGAAGAAAAAAAATCTTTGAGGGATTCAGCCCTCTTATGAATCACTTGGGATGTCATGCATCTGTTTCAGGTGGCAGACTGCGAGCCAAATCCCAGTGGTTACCTTTATCATGTTGACATAAGAACGCCTGCCTTTTTATGATT
Source organism: Tiliqua scincoides (assembly GCF_035046505.1). Lineage (NCBI taxonomy): Eukaryota > Metazoa > Chordata > Lepidosauria > Squamata > Scincidae > Tiliqua > Tiliqua scincoides. Next base: position 128,793,094 of record NC_089821.1, on the reverse strand, counting down.
GTGTGTTCAGAGTTTGGCTACAGATTTCCTTCCCTATGAGCACTGAGGTAATATAAGAGGTAATGATGGAGATGCATGAATGCAACTCTGTTTCTTTAAACATTTTGCAGACAGCATCCATGACAAGGTAGGAAATCTGGTTCAAGACCAAAGTGCAGGGGGAGTAGGAGTTTAATGCTTTTCTCCATGCCATTTCCTTTTTTCTTTTTAACACTTTATTGGAAAAAGATTGACTGCCAATACACACAAATATAGATAAACGAACAGAACATATCACATAGATAAAACAAATAAAAAGTTACACTTGTTTTACTTAGATATAGACACCTAAAAAGATATAGATTAACCAGACACATTAAACTTGTCAAAATATTACTCTCTAATCAAGAAGAAACAGACAAGAAAATCTTGTCTAGTTTCAAATATCTCTTGAACAGTGTATGATATTTTTCTAATTTTGCCATGTGCCATACTTAATGCCATCCTCTAATCAAAACAATATTGGTTGTCTACCACTTCATTTCAGTCAGTGATTATTAAGCAGATTCCATTTCTTTTGTCTATATCAGTGCTTCTCAAACTGTGGGTCGGGAACCACTAGGTGGGTCGCAAGCCAATTTCAGGTGGGTCCCCATTCATTTCAATATTTTATTTTTAATATATTAGACTTGATGCTACCATGATGTGTGACTGCAATTGGGGAAATGTAATAGACCTGTACTTTTAACAAGCTACTATGTATATTCTTTTAACAATGATAGTAAATGGGACTTACTCCTGGGTAAGTGTGGGTAGGATTTCAGCCTAGGATAGTTAAAAAATTTCCTGCTTGATGATGTCACTTCTGGTCATGACATCACTTCCGGTGGGTCCTGACAGATTCTCATTCTGTCCCGGTAGGTCCTGATGCTAAATGTGTGAGAACCACTGGTCGATATTGTTTGACAGTTCTCCAACCAATAAAACCCCTGGATCTGACATTGATTTGTACTTTTTTTTTTAATAAAACAAATTCTGTTTAACCCAAATACCTTTATACATAGGCAATTTCACCATATATGCTGAAAGTCAGCAAGAGAGAGAGAGAGGAAAAAGAATAAAAAGATCAAATGATATCACAAAACGAAACAGGTTTAGGATCATAAAGAAGTTTCTGTTCAGTCTAATACTCTGGTAACACTTTGTTTTTGACAAAAGCATGCATGAAAAACCACACTTTTAAACGATACCAGATAGGAAATTCTTCAAGACTGAAACCTGCATCAGTTAGCCTGAAAAGTACTCCCAATTATCTTACATTTTTCTAGATTGACTTGCCCACCATAATCCATGTGTTCAGCTTGTTCCAAAGCATAGGAAACTCTTAACCATTACATGTCATGTCTGCATATCCATGGATTCAGGACCCATAGTTCAGGGATGGGAACTCAAATCTGGTGAGTTGAGTCCGAGTCACGAAAACGTGTTTTTTGCTGACTCGTGCAATTTTGAGTCACCTGCACTGATGACTCAGGCATTGAGTCTGAGTCCACTGACTCAGCACTTGGTCCCACACATACAGACTCAAGTCTGTCTGCATCTGGGTGTGCTTGCTTACATTTTTTTGCGACATGAAAGCCTTTGTGGGACCATCATTCAGACTGGGTGAAGAGCAGGGAAGTTCCAGCCAGAAGACAGGGAAGGGTTAATACTTGCTTTTGCATCAAGTGAAGGGAGGGAGGTGCGAGCAAGCTCTCTTTTCCATCTCTGAAGGAACTGATGATCATTGAAGGATGGGTAGTCTGATTTGTTTCTTTAGATGAGGTAGGGCAGAAGAAGGGGCCCAAGAGGTTTCTTGCCTTAGAATTTTCTGGACAACCAGAGAGAAGGAAAACCAGAAAGACGGGGAAGAAGTTCGTAGCAATCACACTTTCCAGTCGCATGGCTCCTTTTGCCTCTGTTGTTACTAGGGAGGAGGAAGCCTCATTGAATAACTGGCGCAAATGAAACTACTTCTGAGTAGAGCTGCAAAGGATCAGGTCATACTGGTAAGTTTCCCAGCTGCTGTGTGTGACCCTTGTCCCTCTTGCTGCTTCTGCCCCCACTTGCATGCACTCTGTTCCACCCCCCTTCTACCATGTTTACAGATAGGATGGGTACATCAGGGGAGTGTTTACAGAGAACTCTGACACATACATACACACACACTCAGCAGCAGCTCCGTTTTTGTTTCACGTGGAGCTGCGCCTGACATATGTACCAAAAAAATTCCTGACTCAAGTCTTTTCTAGTTACAAAATTGCTCTGGGTGACACGGAAAGTCCAACTGTTAGGACTCATTTTTGAATCCAAGTTGCAGGGGCAGAGACTCATGACTTGACTCAAGTCAAGCTGAGCTGGACTTGCCCATCCCTGACACAGTTTTACCTCACCACAAGTCCCAAATGCATGGATTTGCCTGACCTGTATGCCTCCAAATCTTCCAGTTTGGAAAACTGGAAGTGCTGATTTTATGCCTTCTGGAGGCCCAGAAAGCATCCTCAAGGTCAGGGAGGCAGCACACAGCCTCCCTGGCCCTCAGAAGGCCGTCTGAATGTGACTGGAGCACAGCTCCACAGCTGTGTGGGACAGCACAGCTCCAGTCACGCTCAGAGGGTTAGCATGCCTTGACCCAAAGATTTGATTATCCGTGCATTTTGGCATCTATGGGGTTCTGGGAGCAGAACCCCACAGATTCTGAGGCACTACTACATTTACAAAAAAACTACTGAGGTTTAGAAGAAAAAAAGTCTGAAAAACAATTGGGTGTATAGAAGCCTGGCAGATACTCCAGGATTGTCCCCACTTTCCCTGTACTAAATGTGGGACAAAACGTACAGAATGTCTGGGCACATATCCACCCCACCCACTTTGGATAATGTGTGCTGCTTTTGACTTTTGTTCCTCTGTATACGCTACAAATGTCATTTTGAATTTTTCAGCTAGATATCCCCTGTGCACTGCATTCACACTTCTTATGTACAGGAATATATAGTACTCATGTCTGTTTTTGTTTTTTTTCACAAGGCAGAGCAATACAAGGCCTACGTCTCAATGAAACAGTACCCGATGCCTTGGCTCTCCAACTTCAGACTGCAAGTGGTGCTTACATCATGGAAGGGTTCTGCATGCAAAATATCCCTCCCAAACTACATGTTTGGAAGAAGGACTCTAGTCCGGATAAGCAGAATTTTCTTATTATGAGAAAAGAATAAAAACTTATCTCTATGCATTTTCTGTACACCACTCTCAGTTTTATAAAACTCTATCATAATCTTCCCCCTCCCACCTTAATCTTTTCTAACTAAAAAGCTGCAAATTCTTGAAACCAAATGCTTGAAGGCCCTCCAGCACCCTAATAATTTTGGTTGATCTTTTCTGCACCTTTCCCAACTCTACAATACTCTTTTTAAGACCAGAACTGCGGCACAGCGTTCTAAATGTGGTCACATTACTGATTTATATAAAGGTGTTTCACTACTGGCAGCTATATTTTTTTCAGCCCCTTCCCTAATAATCCTAGCATAGAATTTTTTTTTTCCCCACAGCTGCTACACACTGGCTCAATGATTTGGCTTAGGGGCTGCCAATTGTTGATCCTTAACTTGGAGAGACACCGGTGTTTTCTTTAAAATGAGTGCATTGCTTCTCATTAATGGCTGCATTTATTTGGAATGAATGACTTGGTGAAGTGTAAAATATGTCTATGACTATCACTGCTTCAGTGAACAGGGCAGCATTAGTAGTGCGGTAGTTTATAAGCCACTTTCTGGGAAATGGTGCACCCTGCCAAAAATGCATAGCATGAGTTGCCTTCTGAACTAGCCTGGCAGTTCTATGGAGAATGATAAATCCACAACCATGTTCACGTGTAGATGACTGATGACCAAGCCTAGGCCACAACTACCTAGTCCTTACCTCTGTGACTTGCTTTCTTTTCCTGGATTAGGAATGGCCAAGCCAAGACATGCTGTCCTGCATGAGGCATCAGCAAGCTCAGTCACAAAGCGCAGTTGAGGAAGTTGAAGGTATAACCAGGCTAAGATAACAAGAGATTCCAAAGCCATTCTCAGATTCCTGAAGGAAGAGAGAGATCAAAATACACCAGAAACATGTACAAACACAACCCACGTCCACCATACTAACATTTAGGGATAGCCTGAGAAGGAACACATTCTGGGTTGTGGGAGAGCAGAAAAGAATCTAAGCCTCTCCAGGGCTTAACTATACTACCTGGAGGATCCAAAACAAAAATTTACAGCACTTGTTTACTTTGAATGAAATCCCAGTGTGCTCAGTGGGACTTGCTCCCAGATACTCAGGTCTAGGATTATAAGCTTCAAACTGCTGCAATATGGAACAACAAATCCTTGTCTTTGGGACCTTGCTCAGATACTTGATGTCCCTCGTTTCTGAAAACAGTGTATACAGTGTATATTTCACAACAATAGTAGTTGTGAAACTACAATAAAACATCTAGAACTTGGTGAGTGACCATAAAACTCTATGAATGAAGAATCATTACAATTCACCCACCCATATTTCATTTGTGCCTTTCAAGTACTCTTCAAGTACACCAGCTCCACTTGTGTGGCTAACTACTAACAATAGTGTATATTCATTCACAGATCATTGAGGACATTTTCTAAATGTTTGTAAAAACCAATTTAATGCTTGAAATAATAGGAAAGGAGGCCTGTAAATGGTGCAAATTTTTATTTTCTTTCTCTCTCTTCCTCTGTAAGGAATTGTTACTCCATTCCTTTCTTGGAGGCCCCAATTTTCCAGTTTTATAGGGTTTTTTTTCTTCCTTCCACCTGAGGAGAACAAGCCTGCAGTGCCTTCTCTGCCTGTCAGCAGTGCTCTTTAAATTGAGCAAAGGGATCAAGAGTTGATTGATTTGAGCCACTCCCTTCTCCTCCAGGGGCTGAGAATGCTGCTTAATCTGTGTTCACAGTCTCTACTGGCTCGCTGAGTGGGAAACAAGGGCAGGAACATTGAGTTCTAGTTTCCTGTGGCTCAGCCTGAAGGAATATAACCAGGATACCCGGTTTGTCCAATGTATACAAGTTCAACAGAAAAGGTGACCCCTTCCTCTTTTTCACTGGTGCGGCTGGCAAAGGGAGTTTAAAAGGTGATGTTCTATCACGTTCAAAACTAGTGACTTCTCAAGCTGCCCTCCTTTCTTCTAATCCAGACAGCAAAGATGGTCCATAGGAGGCAGTGTCCTTCTCCCCAACTGCAAGATTTTAACAACTCTTTTGTATGTGTAGCTTCCATGCGTAATTTGTTTTTTCCTGTTTCAGAAATACAGCATAGGAGAAAGCTAGAGATTAAATTAACAGCAAATGAAACATAAACTTGCTCATGCAGTATTCTTCTTATTCATCTTTTCTCTAGCATTTTTCATGTGGAAAGAGGTTTAGAATTTTTTCCTTGGTAACTGAGAGACCAGCCTCAAATGGTCAAAGCATATAGACTGAGGGCAATCCTATCCAACTTCCCAGTACTGATTCTGTTGTGCCAGTGGGACATGTACTGCATCTTGGGGGGGGGGGGTCACAGAGGCCTCCTTAAGGTAATGGAACACTTGTTCCCTTACCTTGGGGCTGCATTGCAGCTGGAAAGTTGGATAGAATTGGGCCCTCAGTGTGCAAAAGTGGGAGGGGAAAGCATGAGCTCAGTGGCAGGCCCTGCCTTGAGCCCATGTCTGTTCAGCTGTCTATATGTAAAGCCAAAACACAGGGCTCCTTGTAGTGTGTATGGTTTGTGCATGCACAAAAATGCTATACAATGGCCTTAAAACGGTGAATAGGAGTATGGCGTTCATAGGAGTATGCTTGGAAACCCCATGCCCACACTGATGTGCTCTGAAACCTCTTCCACCATTCCTTCAGAGTTTGTCTGAAGAGACAATGGCCGCACTGGGGAAGGCATGCTGGAATGTCTCCCCATATACTGTGTGTGTCACTGCGAACAAATGACATATGTATAACCTGTGTCCTGGGATAGGTGGGAGTTCAGTGTGTAGAGCAGGGGTCTCCAAACCTTTTGGCCAGAGGGCCGCATCAAAGATCTGGTGTGATGTTGAGGGCCGGAAAAAAAATTTAAATATAAAATTTAAATAAGTAAATAAGAGATGGAACTTAGATGAGTGAATAAATGAACAAATGGGCTCATTCATTCAACCTCTCTGGCCCTCAGAACACCCTCCAGACACAATCAGAGCACAGTTCTGGTGATGTTCAGTTGAGTGGGCCAGAGGCTTTCAGGGCAAAAGAGGTTGGCCACAGGCTGGAAAGAGGCTTGTTGCGGGCAGCATCTGGCCTCGGGCCGGGGTTGGAGACCCCTGGTGTAGAGGAAGGGCTTCCAGGTACACTATCATGGATATTACATCTGGGTATAGCATCCACAGGGATTTTGTAACATCTGCAAAAGTCCTGTGAAAGTGTGATGGATCAGAACCTGTTGCTTTGCTTTGTGTATCTTTGTGTATACACTTTGTGCATCTGACAGGAGTTTTGGTGAGATGGGTTATTTTTGAGATATGGAGAGGGGGAACTGAGGCAGAGTGAATTTGAGCATGTAACTCACCAACCTATGCAAGTTTAATATCTCTTCCTAGCAACACATGTACAGCCAGGTCTCATGCCATGATGTCTCCTCCGTAAGCGAGCCTTTCCAGTATGTGAAGTAAGGAGGGGCTAAAATGGGATAAGTAGACAATAAGCTCAGGAAGTGACTCAGGATATTTAAGACTCAAATCCTGCCTATCGCAATTATTGAATGTGAAATTGATTTTACAGAAGGGTTTGACACCTTGCTTGCAGGAATATAGACCACTGAAAATGTTCCTTACCTTACTTGTTAGAAATGTATAAGATCAATTGAATCTCTGCTGATAATCCAAACCAAGGCAGGCAAGACATGGAAGCTGCACACACCAGCACCAGAGTGGTTTACCACTTGGAGATTCCTTCTTTTTGTAGCTCAGTGTTAAATCCTTTCTGATTGCAGCAATAGGTAGGAACTAGTTGATACATGATTGTATATCTTGTGGTTACTCTGCGTATTTGGTTCCTCCGTTAATGCCTCTGCTGTCGAGATTGGGTCATATTTGCAGTGATGAATCCCTGATAGCTCATTCTCACATGTATGTTGTCACTTGATGCTACAGTCAATGTGTGATAACTGTGCTTGTATAAACTGGCCCTATCGTAGCAGTAGTTCTAAACATCCAAGGGGAGTGTAAATTAAAAGAACAGTGTGGAAATAGTTGGCTAGAACAGGGCAGCACCCTCTGTAAACTCTTATTCATCTGCCAGGGAGCATGGCCAGGGCAACCATTTGCTGCAAGGTGTGTGTGTGTGTGTGTGTGTGAGAGAGAGAGAGAGAGAGAGAGAGAGAGAGAGAGAGAGAGAGTGCTTGGAACAGAATTGCAACAGAGAGGCAGGCACTGTAGCTAGGCAAACAAAGAATTCTAGGGTGTTTCAGCCAGAACCTCTTGTTTGCCTCTTGGGGCATTCACATATGGACTGTGCTTCTCTGTGGAATGGTCATTTCTATCCACAATCAATAACAAGTTGCATATATGATAACTTAACCTGTGATGAAAGAGACATGAGTCAGGATCTTGACCCTTTCAGCTCACTTCAAGCACTGATTTGCCTATTAGAGGTTAGGGGTTGATTGTCATTCTTGAACATATAAAGTGACTTTGTTCTATGTCAGACCAGGGGGTCTATCTCTCCCAGTGTTGTGTACTCCAACTTGTAGCAGGTTTGGGGCAAGGATCTCCTTCAATCCTACTATTGGCAATCTTTTAACAGGAATTGGCAAGAACTGAATGTGCAGCTTTTGTATACTCAGTGCTCTGCCACTGAGCTGTAGTCCCTCCCCAATAGCTCATGGACACCATACCTTAACACTGGAGTAATAATAATAATAACTAAATAATAACTAGGTATTTATATACCGCCTTTCTGGTCATCGGATTGCTCCTCTGACTTTATTCAAGGCGGTTTACATAGGCAGGCATTTCTCAATCCCTCAAGGGGATTTTTACAATCATAGAGGTTCTCTCTTTCAAGAATCAACAACATTTCAGAATGGATCTTCCTAGTTTGGTCTCACTTCTGGCCTCCAGTTCTCCCACGCAGGTTGACAAGCAGCTCCATCTCTCACATGGAGGGCAGCCAAGACACTTCTTGCTCACACCAAGAGCAGGTGGAATCACTCAGCTGGGCTTGTCAGCTGCTTCAAGGTCTCGCCATTCTCAGCCGTTCAGGGAGCTGCTTTGAACTGGCGACCTTCTAATGTTATCTTCTGGCTAACAGAGGCTCTACCCTCTAGCCCAGACCTCCTGCCCTGATATAATGCCATGATATCATTCCCCCAGGCAGCAGCAGACCAAGATCATTTGGCAATTGGGGCCCATAAATTTTTTTGCACTCCCCCATGACAAAATTATTTTCAGTAATAGTCATGACATGAAATAAATAATAATAATGGCCAGAGAAGAAGTACAGACAGTGTGAACATTTTCTTTTATTGAATTTTGTATATTTCTAATATATATACTAATTTTGTAGATTTGTATATTAATATATCTTTGTAACTTTGTATAGAATCGTACCAATAAACGTTGCTACTCTTGCGGGTGATTGCAGCCTGCACAGCCAAGTAACGGCTGCAGCCAGGGTTGCCACCCCCACTGCCTCCATCTTGGGGCGGTCTCTCAGACACCCCCCTGCAGCCCCGACCACCCTCTTTGTACGCCACTGGCCCCAGGTGGGAAGATGGTAAATGAATGCATACTCAAGAGCTATCAAGGGGGAACAGTGGTTGTACAGAGAGATGACTAAGTAAGAAAAAACTGCCAAGGAAAAGCCTGGCAGGGATTTGTTTCTTCTGCTGATGAACCACTCCAGTCTTGTTTTCACCTCACCTGATTTGACTGCTCTGTGTTTCTCCTTGCTAGGGGCAAGCAGAGCAGTTAGCATCTCGTTCACCTTTCCTGTGACCCTGCCATGGCCGCACCTTACTTGGGTGACGATAACAAAAACAGAGCTGAGAATTCCCAAAAGGGCGAGGTCCGGTTAATCCTTTCAGAACAACACCAACCTGATACTTCATGGGTGGGTCTCTGGTAGTCTCAGAGCGAATTAACGTCTCCTATTCTCTTCTTTATCCACTTCTCTGACTGGTCTTTCTCTCTCCCTCCCTTCTATTTTATTAAGGCAGTCATCTGTCCCATTCTCCTATGATGACTGCTGTGCCTCTCCTACTTGTGGAGTTACTGCCTTAAACCAGCAATATTTTAGTTTTCATCTTTTTATGTTGAATTTTTTCCCCATTGCTGGCATGTACTAGTCAGGGAAGTTTGTGGCAGCAGTTTTCAATTGAGGCTAATGAAATTGGATGTTTTTAATATTGACCATACATTATTGGAGGAACATGAGAGACCATTCTTTGTGGGTGAATTCTTAAACCCCTCCAGTAAAACACCATCAGGAAAAACCATGTGTGTCTGAGGTTGTTGTAGCCTAGATGACCCCTGAGATCCCTTCAACCTCTGTGAGGTTTTTATTTTTAATAAAGCTCCATAGAATATTCTCCTATTTCAGTTTTTGATGTGAAAACAGCTTTCCAGGGTGGAAGAGGATTGAGGAATGTTTTCTGAAATGCCTCTGAATGCAGTGACACAGCTAAGAGGGGGGTCAGGGGGTGAATTGCCCTGGATACCAAGCCTTGAGGGGGTTGTCTTTCAAAAACCAGAAGTGCCTTTTGGAGGCCTCTAGGACACCCCCTCAAGGCGGTGGTGCCTAGGGCTTCAGAAGCACCTCTAAGATGCTGTATGGGGAAGTATTAAAATTTTTTGTGCCTTGGGAATGCCAGATGTCTTAGCTACCCCACTGCCGATGCCTACCTTTTATTACCTTTCAATGATGGTTCAAAACCATTGTTGCTTCTCTTTGCTGCTGCTTAGGTGCCCCCCTTCTTTCACCTGCCCCAATCATTTCCAGCCAGGCAGAGTTTACATAGTCAATGTGATTACATTAGGATATGACAAGGCCAAACAAATTTGGCTTTGGGATTATGTCAGTGGGGAGAAACAGAACTGCTTTAGAGTGAGATCAGTTATCCCTCTTGCAAGCAGCAAAAATTGGGTCATATTGACAACTTTTGCAGGGATGGGGGTGAAAGGGGGCCCTCCCCTGCTCTTTCAGGCTGCCAACAGTCTTCAGATGACATGTCACTCCTCAGAGATTTCTAACATAAAAATAGTGGTTGCCAGCTGCCCAAAGAAGCATAACAGCTGTTGCCACTATGAAACTTGTGGTGAGAAAAGGTGAGCTGGGGTGCAGTTTCAACCTCCCTTCACCTCAATCCCCCAAAATGCAAGCTGGAAGTTGTCAGCATAAAGTTTTCATCCCAGTCTCCTTCATACCAGTGATCCCAGCCAATTTACTCTAAATGTCAATCACTTGTATGAGGAAACATTTTGTCACCTTTTGCTGCAAAATTGCTGTAAAAATTGCCCAAAATGTTTGTGAAAAGCACCCTTTGGGCCCGGTCCCAACTGTCAGTATTATTGTTAATGTGCAGGGCAAGCTGCCTGATTTTAAACATGTTTATCTCTGAAGTAAATCCCACTAACCTCAATGGGGCTTAGGTGCATAGCATTGCAGCCCTAATTAATTTGCAACTTGTGATGTGATTTGGAGCGATAAAAAAATGCTTTAATTTTCTGATGTGTATCTGTTACAAGCTGCCATAACTGGGTTAGAAAATTGTATTCTTTGCTTTCTTATGGGATTCATCTACCAAAGACCAACATGGCTCATCTGGAAGAAGGCTCATCTAGCCATTAAATGAATAGTTTGAAAGCATAGCAGCAACACTTCAAGCCCCTCACTCATCAGACTTCATGCTTTGCTTGCAGTTTCTGTCAGTTAAGGTTGCTAGCTTATTGGATCCTAATTGGGTAAATAGCCAAACAGATACCAACTCCACACTGCAATGCAGAGTCAAGAAGAAAGTAGGTCTCCTTCTAACCATGTCCTTGCCATAGCACTGCTGGTTGGAATAGAAACTGGGAACCCACTATTTTTTGTGGTTCATTTGCCTGCCTCTAATGGGGGAAATTGTGACTCAATTTGCCTCATAGGATGGTACAGTGATAAATAAAATGATATTATGGAGCATCTGTGATAATGGAGTTGCTGTGGAGGCTGCCACAGGTTAGGTTTGTGACACCACTGACCTTCTCTTTACATGCTAAGCTTTGCTGGATAAAGGCCACATGAAGAGGAAAGGACAACCTACCAGCCAAGAATCCCACAGTATTATACCTTGTAACTGGTTTTGTGTCAGTGAAGCGCAATGAGGCCTGATTTTAGGAGAAGAAGATTCAAAAGTGGTTGAAGTAGCCTTCAAAATTGCCAAGAAGTCAAAGTTTCCCAAGTTAATGCAACATTAAGTACCATTTTGTTTTCTTGGCCATGCCTGGTCTCTAATGCACTCTTTTATTTTATTTATTATTTATTTTTCACATTTTTATACCGCCCTTCTTCCAAAGAGCTCAGGGTGGTGTACACAGCTGCTCCCCTCCTTTTGTCCTCAAAACAACCCTGTGAGGTAGGTGAGGCTGAGAGAAAGTGACTGGCCCAAGGTCACCCAGGAAGCTTCATGGCTGAGGGGGCATTTGAACCTAGATTTCCCAGGTCTAAGTCCACCTCCCAAACCACTATACCATCCTGGCTCTCTTTTTGTTCCTCTTCTGCTTGCCAAAACCTGTCTATCACTTTTCCCTTGCCTGAAGAGTTGCCTAAAGAGTTTAATTGGATAGGGTTGGGGTTGCACCTGCTTATTGGCTAGGAGGCTTAAATGATTACTGCAAGATACTGAAGTGGGGGGTAGTCCCTTTGGGTACTGCAGAAGGGCCCACACAGCCATTAGAGGCTCACAATGGCTGAACAATGTGCCAAGGTCAGCTGCAGCAGATTCCCTCCCTCATTTACCAAGGGGAGGGTGAGAGGAACTGCTCTCTGAAGCTGCTGCCTGCTGCTGAGAAATACACTTAAAAATGCTCCTCATAGGTTGTCGAAGGTTCTCATTCTGTTCCTTCTTTCCTCTCTATCTTTTTATAGTGCACCTTTTTATCTTTTTATAGGCCACACCTGGAGTATTGTGTCCAGTTCTGGTCGCTGCATCTCAAAAAAGACATAGTGGAAATGAAAAAGGTGCAAAAGAGAGCCACTAAGATGATTACTGGGCTGGGGCACCTTCCTTATGAGGAAAGGCTACGGCGTTTGGGCCTCTTCAGCCTAGAAAAGAGACGCCTGAGGAGGGACATGATTGAGACATACAAAATTATGCAGGGGATGGACAGAGTGGATAGAGAGATGCTCTTTACACTCTCACATAACACCAGAACCAGGGGACAGCCACTAAAATTGAGTGTTGGGAGAGTTAGGCCAGACAAAAGAAAATATTTCTTTACTCAGCGTGTGGTTAGTCTGTGGAACTCCTTGCCACAGGATGTGGTGATGGCATCTGGCCTGGACGCCTTTAGAAGGGGATTGGACAAGTTTCTGGAGGAAAAATCCATTACGAGTTACAAGTCATGATGCGTATGTGCAACCTCCTGATTTTAGAAATGGGCTATGTCAGAATGCCAGATGCAAGGGAGGGCACCAGGATGAGGATGAGGATGAGGTCTCTTGTTATCTGGTGTGCTCCCTGGAGCATTTGGTGGGCCGCTGTGAGATACAGGAAGCTGGACTAGATGGGCCTATGGCCTGATCCAGTGGGGCTGTTCTTATGTTCTTATGCAGACCACCTGGAAAACTCCTTTTGGGTGGTGTGCACAAACTAAGGCTGCAATCCTATGCATATGTTCCTGGGAGTAAGTCCCACTGAACACAGTGGGACTTGCTTCTACGTAAGCATAGGATTGTGCTCTAAAAGTTCTAAATGGCAAAAGGAATGAAGATGTTCTGCTGTTGCAAAACCTGCATTTAAACCAGGCTGTTTTCAGAGTTTCTTTATCATTCTGTTTATACACAATTTGTCCCAATTTTAGATCCCAACTTCTCTTTTTTTTTTTTTTGCCTGAGCTCAGTCAAATGGGAATACTTACACATCCCCATCAAGTGAAGCTGCTGCACCAATGAAAGGCATTGCCACATCCTCTTCTTAGTTTTTCGCATCAAGCTCTTCATTCAGCTGCTAGGTCAAATAGGTGCAATCACATTTTTCAGTTGTGTCTATTGATGAGTTGCTATTGCTCTCTTGTGTGATTATAGACAGCTTTCAAGGACTGCCCTTTGGGGCTACAGTAAAGATCTAGAAGTGTATTTTCTTTGTCTTTCTAGAGAGAAATGCAAGCAGCTCCACTGAATGGCAAAATGTGAATAATTTTTGTGGTCAAGTTACAGCAGCAATTTTCAATCTTTTTCAGTTTTTTTCATCTCTGACAAGGAACGCTGTAGTCCGTGGAGGCCTCACATCTCCCAGTGACCTCCCCCAAACTCCTGCGGCACACCTGCAGACCATTCATATATTGGGCTGCCACTGCGTTAGAGAGTATGTTTTGACATATTTTCTTTGAAGAGAAATATGCAATATCATACAAAAAGAGAGTCAGTTTTGCAGTGCAAAAGTGTGGCACAGTGTGAAAGAGACTGAACCACAAATTAGGAAGTCCCCAGTTCACATTTAGGCTCTGCCATGAACTTGCTAGCAAGCCACTCTCTCCCACTCTCTCTGCAGGATGGGAATCATAAGGTTGACCTATCCAACGTTTACCCAACCATGAGGAAGGTTGAAAACTTTGGCTCAGGTGGCAAGTTGTGATTTGCAAGGGCTGCCCTCTACCCTGAACCCACCTGCCACATCCTCCAGGCTGCCATCTGCCTCAAGTTTCGCTCCATCCTCTTCTCGCATACTAGCTGGCAAGATGAGGTTGGGAGAGCTTACCTCCCTCCTCAGAGTTCAGCACTGCCGCCTCTTCCTCTGTGGTTTTAAAGCTTGGTTTGCTTTACATATAGATAGCTAGGAACTGAATACCTTAGAGTGCAATCCAGATGCAGTATTTGGCTGGCACAAGTTCCTTGTGCCTCCTCAGGAGTTGGCTGAGCTATGCTGATGGAGCCACACTGGGAAGATAAGTTCAGCCTCCACACTGCCCTGGGAAGTTAAGTTTGTGCTTACCAGTTTTGTTTCAGAGAAACCTGTATACCTTCTTGTTGACAAATTCATGTTTCTGAGCAGTCCAGAGTGCCCTGAAACACAGTTTGAAAGTGAACTAGTCCAAGCCTCTCCTCATCGTAGGCTACTATGTAACACTTCTCACTAGTAACTA